>NC_056739.1:1658260643-1658515643 GCF_019279795.1 Protopterus annectens
TAGAGAATAAAATATAATTATTACTTTGTCCTTGCTCCTGTCCAACTTTCCTTTTGCCCCTTTACCTTTCCTTCTTCTGCTGTCATATTAACTTGCAAATGCTGAGAAAAATGAAACATAAACTGTAAAGGTTTAAGGATTGTGAAAAAGCATTACATATTGTAAGTAGAGAACTGTGAAGGATGCCATACACCTTATCACATCAGTAATAGCAGAGAGAGTGAGTGAGTGTGTGTGTGTGTGTGTGTGTGTGTGTGTGTGTGTGTGTGTGTGTGTGTGTGTGTGTGTTTTGTTCGTGCGTCTTTTTATGTAAAACTGAGTGTTAACTTGTGCGCGCACGCTCGTGTGTGTGTGTGCGTGTATATGTGTGTGTGTTTGTGTGTGTGTGTGTGTGTGTGTGTGTGTGTGTGTGTGTGTGTGTGTGTGTGTGTGTGTGTGTGTTCGTTCACCCACTCACATGTAAGTACAGACATGTATGCGGTGGGGTTCTTGGATAAATGTATTTCAGGTCTGAGCAACAAACCTAGAATCATAATGCTTTACAAGGAAACCACTTAAATGCAAGCATGAAACTGCACAGCCAAAGGTCATGAAAGAGGGACTTTTCACAAATTATTATAAATTCTAGTGCTGAACTGTTTTATTTCATATCAAACAGCAGTATGAAGCAACAGAAAACTGAAAAGTATTTAATGTCATGTAAGCAGTGTGAACTGTGTAGAGTTAACATTACATGTTCTGTGATATTACTGTCTGTATATTAAATGGTATTGCAGTCCTGTTTTGCCATCTAGTGGTTAAAGTATGTTGTGGTCAGATGGAAAACCAATAACATCATTTAAATACAAGTGGCAAAGGTAATCCAGAAAGCATGAGTCTGGTCTGGTATCCTACCTGTGACCAGGGGTATAGCTAAAAATTTACATTTTGCACTCAAGCCTAATGTTGTTGCCTCACCACTCGGTTTACTATAATTTAACACAATCACACTCGGACAAGTCATCATATCACTGACTCACTTCTATGAAAAGATGTCATGACAAATTCTGGGACACAAGAAATAAATACTAAATTCGACATTCCCCACTGCTCTGGACCTAGGAATAAGCGTTAACATGCGTCGAGAAGGGGGAGTGATTTGTCATTTGAAACTATCGTTCAGCATTGTCATTGTTCGGTTTTCAGACCTTAGGCAAGTTGGAGTCAACTGAGTATGATTCTGTTAAATGATAGTAAACCTCACCACTCACCTATCATTTTAAAAATGCACTCAACCCTCAAAATGTTGCCCCCAATACATATATGAAGGTGGCACATTATTTTCAACAGTTACCATTTATTCCCATAAAAAGCTATTTTTAGAGGTGCATTTCTTTCACAGAAGCATTATTTGTATACCTCTGTACTCTAAATATTCATTTGTACAGTTGTAAACATTCTGTTTTGACATTTTCAAGAGACAGTCAGAAAAATAATGTACTCAGTTGACTACACTGACTATACTTAGCTACAACCTTGCCTGTGACCCAATGGGTGACTGGACTGACAAGAAACAGAGTAAAAGGGATTATTCCAGATAAAATCACTTTAGCTAACTTATCTAGAAGACTCTCTCTCTCTCTGATGCCCTCCCTGTGGGAGGAATAAAGACACAGTGTTGAAGTTTCAAATAGTTTATTCAGTTAACTTGTCCATCTACCTGCTTAACTGAATAAACTTCCTGAAACTTCAACAAGACACCTTTATTCCTCCCACAAGAAGAGCATCACCAAGATGGAGTCTTCTAAACCTGCAAGCTAAAGTGACTTTATCTGGACTAATCTTTTCAAGTCTTCCCCTTTTAAATATAGGAGAGAATGGTATTGTCCCATATATTTTTGCACTATTATCCATAAAATCAAGAAGAATGTATACCTGTTAAAGAGGAAATCTGTTCCAAATGGATCCCGATAGTATCATCACATGGAGTATGCTTTGAAGTTACTAATGAATCTGTCAAGAAAGACATTGCTGATTTATACTGTTTACTTTATAACAGGAAACCAAAACATGGATGCTCAGTTAAATTCCACTCCTATTTAAATTTAAAATAATTATTCATACACATAAGAAAACAAATTATGATCAAAGAAAAATTCTGATCAAATATTTTTAAAGTTCATTAATTCATTAACCAATTTTCAAGCATCAAAACTAAATTCTGATTAAATCATTACTAAAGGTCGTGAAATAATTAACAGTACTCAAACCTAGCAGTTATAACTCAAAGCCAAAAGTGGAACTAATAAATAAAAGTGCAAAATTTCTACATATTAATATTGCTCAGCACTGTTTTCCTTGTCAAGTCTGCCATTCTTGTAGCAGAACTCTTTATATATATATATATAATACACATACACATGTATTGAGAGAGAGAGAGAGAGAGAGAGAGAGAGAGAGAGAGAGAGAGAGAGAGAGAGAGAGAGAGAGAGAGAGAGAGAGGAGTACAGGAGTATATTACAGGGAACCCAGCAGTAATCATTCTGCACTTATTCTCCTGTAGCTTACAAAAACACACAAAGCTTCTGGTATGTTTAAGAAAGTTGTTTTCTTTTCAACATTTTTTCTCTAGAACTTGTAGACTTTGTTCTTGGAGAAATTCAAAAAGGGTTTAGTGACAAAGATCAGCCATTTGCCTGACATAGCATTGCTCATCTGAGGCATATGACTTCTGTGTATTCATCACTGAATATTTTTTTTTACATATGAGTTGCATAAAGAACTTTATTTAACAGATTGTTAGTTACTTAGTAAGTATAGATATACTTCTTTTTTGTTCAATGGTCCTTCCCGTCTCATTCTCCCTAATATCAGAAACATGTACATCCCTTTGATACATATCTGTCCCCAATTTTATACCTCACTTTGTACGTTCATTTATTCCACAAAATGAAAGCCCTACAGAAAGCTGAGCATTAGAGAGTGGTGCTGTCATCCATAAGGGTGCTTTTTTCTGATTAGTCTGTAACCTCATTGGTCTTGCCTAATAAGCTGCCTCAAGACTCAGCAATCAGTGCAGACAAGTTACATACTTCAGGTGACATAAACCCTCAAGACTGGCCTGTCCCCCACCAAAGTCATAAAGTATTTCCAAAATAAGTAACATCTATGTTCAGTGGCGGCTGGTGACTTCAAATCACAGGGGGGCTGCAGGAGACAGCTGAATGGGTGGGGTCAAGGGGAGGGGGTGTGGTCAACCAGAAAGGGGAGGAGCTATGCACAAAACCACAAAAACTTAACTTTAATTAAATACGCTGCCCTGGGTGGCAAACCATCATTATGAAAGTCCAATCAAGACAAAAATAAGTGTAGAAGAATAAAAATATTTCAATGCATTGGCTGCATGACAGCTTACTTAATATCTAGATGGAAACAAAAGGTTGTGAGGCATGAAAAAATAAATTACTTTTTAAATACATTACTGGAATGCCAGTCAAAATCAAGTATAAGAAAAACCAGAAGCACTCAACTCAAACCACTTCTCCTTGCACTGCAGTTCTAATTATAATATATTCAGCTTTATTAAAGTACCAAGCAACATGCTGAAAGTAGAAATCTATGTGATGCCCCACTTGTAAAAATGTTTCTTATCCAAAAAGACCTGCTGCCTGACAACTTGTTTCATGGGGAAAACATGATAAAAGTAAAAATGAAAAGCAAACAAGAAACAAGCTCAAGATACATTGCTTAAAGGATTACTGTACAGGTTATGGACCACACATGATTGGCATTCTGTTTAGTTTACGGGTAAAGCCTGTAGAGATGACTGGAAGTCTCCAACAAGTGTAATGAGCTTTTTAAAATAATGGAATCCTGTCCTTTAATACCCAAGGCTTATACATTATCTAGTCAAGTATTCTCTGCATGGCAACAACAGAAAGGCTTTCAATGTTGGCAATTCTTTAACAGTATGCTTATTAAAGCTTACTTGCATCTTACGATGTCAGACAAGCTACCTTATGGTCATTAAAGCATTGCTACTTAAACACAGAGCAACAGGCACTTTGAGTAATAAGCATAAATCAACAGTACAAAATATGACAGAAACCAGACCATTCTGCAAAATCAAGGACAGATGAAAAGCCACTGTAGTACTTATGCAGTGTGTCCTCCCCATCCAAGGTAGATACAACTACTCCTTGCCTTGCTTGGACACATCCAGAGTCACTACATGGGGAGTGGGGTGCAACAAGCATGTCACAATTTGAAATCTCTCTGGCTGACTGTGATGGCCCTGACACATTTGTCATACCTCTCAACTTCAAGAGCAAGAAATCTGGACAAAGCCATACACAGAAGTGGGACAAAGGCACAACAATAAGGACAATTTTAAATATTGCTCTAATAAACTTAGAAAGATAATAGAATAGGTCTTGCATTAGTATGAATTTTCTGAAGGGTATAAAATCTGAAACTCAAATGTCTGTCATTTTCTAACTTCAGTCTTTAGTGAGTTGTCACTAATTTGCCAAAAACACAATTTTATGAAAAATGGACCAAAAATGTGATGCAAAAATATAAAATAGACACACAATACAGCTTCTACCTGTCAAAGAAGGGACACTTTAATATTAGTACTGCTACCTTGAGCAGCTGACAAAATAAAAGAATCTACATGCATTTCAAGTAATCTATAACTTTGATTATTACAGTTATTTCTTAATTGTAAACCCTCCATGTTTTCTTCCAAAATTGCTATTTTATGGAGGGATTATTAGGGGAAGAGCAACATTTTGAGCCAAAAATTGGGGACAGTTGAGAGGTTGGCTATGCCTAATTCTATAAAGCAATTTATTTGCATGTACCTCTCAACCTGTTAATGCAGTAAATCTGAACAAGGCCAAATATATTGGGGGCACATATAAACAGTACTAAAAATTGCTCTTGTATAAATTGAGACAGTTGATAGAATGGCTCTTACTTTAACATGCATTTTTATGAAGGTTATGAAGTCTGAAACTTATTATTTAGTGACTTCTGGCAAATCATTTAGAATTAAAACTACAAATTTTATGAACAACAAACCAAAAATAAGAAGCAAAATCTATTCATTCTTTGAAAATCTGGACAGTTGGGAGGTATAGTTCAGCTGGGCCTGTCTGAGTTTGCTGCCCCTCCCCCCCCCTGACAAAATAATGGTTGAACTGGAGCCTCTGCAGCCATTCCAATTAACCATTACTTAGCTATTTCACTCCATTTACCATAAACACTAATGTGCATACTGCTTTACTTCAATGATTGGACTTCATTTGAAAGTTTTATTTTGTATTTTACAGCACAAACATTAAGTCATCTGTTAAACAAAGCAATGCAGTCTCACAATGAAAACTTAGCATTAAAACTTCTCTGCCCTTGAAACTCACATTCATTGAAACAGCATTGAAACCCACATTCAAAGAAAATACATTTTGCCAGTGGCAGATAAAGATTAATTTTGGGCTGTTTTCAAATCATAGGCCCCTTGCATATGAAACATACATGTGCTCTTTGATACACCTTCCTCATTGTACTAAAATTATATTCCTTGTACAATACAGTACACTTGTTAGAGGGTGTTTTAAATTTGTTTTGAACATTTTTCCAGTAAGCAATGAAACAAAACATATGCACCCATAATGGCAAAACTGCCCAGTTGAGAACATTTATCATAAAAAGTCTACTCAGACTTCCACAGTCCACCATTATTAGTAAATATACACAATTCTACAGTCCACCATTATTAGTAAATATGCACAATTCCACAGTCCACCATTATTAGTAAATATGCACAATTCTACAGTCCACCATTATCAGTAAATATGCACAATTCTACAGTGCACCTTTATCAGTAAATATGCACAATTCTACAGTCCATATTTAGTGAATTCAGTTCTTGCCATAGCTGTCAACCTTAGCACAAAAACCTGGACTAAGCCAATAATGGGGAATCCAGTTCCAAAAGTAGGGACAAATTTAAAATATTCATCTTATAAACTTAGAAAATTGCTAGAAAAAAAGGTTGTGCTACTATGTATTCTGAAGAACATGAAGTTTGAAATTCAAATGCCGGTCAATTTTACTGCGGACAGAACAAAAACAATTTTCAGCAGAGACGAGGATTAATACTGCAGACACGTCTTTGTAAAATGGCAGGGCATCAGAGCAAATCCACACAAACACAGAGAGGAGATGCAGACTCCACACAGAAGCCACCCAAACCAAGAATCAAACCAGAAATCCTATAGCTGTGAGGCAACAATACTACCACTGCACCATCAAATCTGCAAGGAATTAAACATTCAGAAACCTGAAGTCTGAAATTCAAATGCCTGTCAATTTTACTGCGGACAGAACAAAACAATTTTCAGCAGAGACGAGGATTAATACTGCAGACACGTCTTTGTAAAATGGCAGGGCATCAGAGCAAATCCACACAAACACAGAGAGGAGATGCAGACTCCACACAGAAGCCACCCCAACCAAGAATCAAACCAGAAAACCTATAGCTGTGAGGCAACAATACTACCACTGCACCATCAAATCTGCAAGGAATTAAACATTCAGAAACCTGAAGTCTGAAATTCAAATGCCTGTCAATTTTACTGCGGACAGAACAAAAACAATTTTCAGCAGAGATGCAGGGATTAATACTGCAGACACGTCTTTGTAAAATGGCAGGGCACCAGAGCAAATCCACACAAATACAGGAGGAGATGCAGACAGAAGCCACCCCAACCAAGAATCAAACCAGAAAACCTATAGTTGTGAGGTAACAATACTATCACTGCACCATCAATTATACAAGGAATTAAACATTCAGAAACCTGAAGTCTGAAATTCAAATGCCTGTCAATTTTACTGCGGACAGAACAAAACAATTTTCAGCAGAGATGCAGGGATTAAAACTGCAGACACATCTTTGTAAAATGGCAGGGCACCAGAGCAAATCCACACAAACACAGGCAGGAGATGCAGACTCCAAACAGAAGCCACCCCAACCAAGAATCAAACCAGAAAACCTATAGCTGTGAGGCAACAATACTACCACCGCACCATCAATTATGCAAGGAATTAAACATTCAGAAACCTGAAGTCTGAAATTCAAATGCCTGTCAATTTTACTGCGGACAGAACAAAACCAATTTTCAGCAGGGATTAAAACTGCAGACACGTCTTTGTAAAATGGCAGGGCACCAGAGCAAATCCACACAAACACATGGAGGAGATGCAGACTCCACACAGAAGCCACCCCAACCAAGAATCAAACCAGAAAACCTATAGCTGTGAGGCAACAATACTACCACTGCACCATCAAATACGCAAGGAATTAAACATTCAGAAACCCTTAAGTCTGAAATTCAAATGCCTATCAATTTTATTTAACATTTTTAATCAGGACAGTCTGACTTGGAACAAATAAACAATTTTCAGCAGAGGCCCAGGAAGAAATAATGCAGACATGTCTTTGTAACATGGGAGGGCACAAAAGCAAACCCACACAAACACAGGGAGAAGATACAGACCCCACAAAGAAGGAACCCCAGCCAAGAATCAAACCCAAAAACCTGCAGCTGTGAGGCAACAATGCTACTACTACACCATCAAATATCAAGCATTGCAACATTTACAAACCACAGATATTATGAGGAACAGATCAGATCGAATATGAGGTAAAAATCTGAATTTTTTTTACAAATGGTGGTGGGTAGGGAACTCAAGTCTTTAACACCTGCATACAGGGTACAGGGTTCAAGCCTGAGGCATTCCCTACCACACCACCATAAGCACCTGGGGCATTTCACACACATTGTAAATTAAAAAGCACAAACTCAATAAAAATAAAAAGGCACCTTACCTGAATGAATACATCCAGAACGTCCGTACATACATCCTTCCTGCGCATACTGAAGACCCGCGAGATCCCAATGCTCCTTCCCGACGCCGACGAGATCCCTACGGCTCTGTCCCGAGTCCCTGCTGCTCCTCTTGCAGTCCGGACGCGTCCTATACTCCTGGCGGGTCTGTGCACTGTAAAAGTGCACAGACGTCTCCTTGTGTCCCGCTATGGGGACGGCCGGGCTGCCTTGAGCATGCGCATGACCGATAAGTCGGGACTCGGTCTATGCATCAAGTCCATGAAATTAAAAAAATATTTTTTATTTTTCATTTGTTTTTCTTTTTTCTTTTTTATTTTTGAGGGGGCTGCAGTCCGGCAGCCCTATGCCACGAGCCGCCCCTGTCTATGTTTCTCAATCTCAGTATGATAAACTAGATTAAATACAGTGCAGCATCCCCATCTGCATCATGTTTGTACAATATCCAGCCTGCAAATCCTTCCATTCCTCTGCACGTGTATTGACATCACTTTTTTACTTTGAGAAAATCTCAAAATCCCAAGTAACAATAGCTTGACAAAACCAAGGTGCATATAATCATGCAATCTACACAGTACACATCAAAGCCCTAGAGCTTAGTAATCATTTATTGAATGCAACAATTGTATACATTTATAGTCTTATCTTACTATTTGCACATAGGTAGATGTTCATTATTTTCACTGCCGCAATAGCTTATAGCTATTTGAGTGAAATCTTGCCCAGGATATAATGGCCATCTAGTCCTCAAAAGTTTCTGGCTCCCCTCCACAAATGTGCTGAGCCTGCTGAATCTTGAGATCCAAGGGGAGGAAACAGCAGCCTGGGTAGCAATTTCTTTAATACTTTCTTGCTGCCCTCAAGAGAGCACTTCTAGGCTTCAAAGGATTGACATTCAGCTTCAGTCTTCCATTTCTGGCAGTTAAGTCCCATTTGGGGAACACCTCCACACAGAAATTATTTTTTTTCTACTTTTGATGAGAAATGGGACCAGGTTTCTTTAAGAATACTGGCAATTTGTTGCTCAGACATTTTACTAGAAATGTCTTCATAGGTTCATAGGTGTGTACTAGGCTAATGGGCCTGGGGCTTTACAAGCCTAGCCATAGGATTACCCTGGCATAGTGCCACCCAACCTTAGTTCCCAGTGTCTCTGTCGAGTAGAGCCTCTGGTGTTATCCCTGGGATGAATTTTATGTTTCTCATCCACTCATCAAGATTTCTCTTGAAGAAGGTCAGCTAGGTGCTCTGCTCGACATGTATGGGAAGTCTGTTCCTTAGCTTGGGCAGTCTCTGGGTTATAAATCTGTGCTTTCAGCATGTTCTATTAATTGTAGTAATGACGATGAGGTCTGATCACACAAGTTATTTTTACTAGCTGGGAATACTGCCTAGGTTTAGGGCATTTTTTTGTGAGAAAAAATGTGCTGCCTTTGTACTTTTTATGATTGAAATTAAGGAATGACATGTTCAAAGATATTGTAGGTGTATTCTGATGCTTGTGTACATTGATGCTTGTGTACATTTCATGACAACTTTCCTTCATTCTTAATTCAGTAAAACTTTCTGGGAGAAGGAACTCCTGAATTTCCAGGGACTAAAGTATATTTCTTTGTGAATTTCCTATTTTGATATTTGGAGTACTGTGTAGAGATGTGTATGTACTGTTTGTGAATACTAGAGTAACAACGTACTATCCAAACAACGTGTTTACCAACAAACAGGTTACTCCCTTGGCAGGTACATAGATACCCTTACAATAAAAAAAAAAAAAAATCAAAGAGCCCTTCCTGCATTGTGGACTCGGTCTATACCTCAGCTGTTGGTGGGTAGCTCTGCAGTGGCCATAGCTTGTTCCTCAAACCACTCATTGATTTCCCTAGGACACTCTGGTGTAGTCACCACCACCATCATGGACTGAAGCTTAGTCAAATCCAATGTTATGCTTCCAGTGCCCCTACCTGGAATGGGAGAGCCATCTTCTTTGGACATGAGACTATCTCTGGGAAGTTTGTCTTGGCTGGACTTTTTTCTGGTTAATGTGCCTTCCTTCAGTTAGTCCCCATCTGGGGATTTCTGTAGAAAAAAGAAAAGGTTAGAAATGTGCTAAATAAAACAGTGTGTCTGTTAATAAAGATGAATTACTTACCTTAGCTTATAATTTTTTGCAGTTTTTGCATCCTGTGAACAACAGAAAAATTAAATATGAATTTTATCACAGGATTCTGACAAATACAAAGACAGGACTTCTTCTGTATTTTCCTTACAGCACTTGAATCTGATTCTGAGTCGAATAGTTCCATAGTTTCTCCTATAGAGGAGTTTTTTTTTTTCCTGAAACTGTATTCAAGGCAAATAATGTATTTTTGTGGGAAAAAAATGGATGTTCACCCCCTTAAGGAGATACTGTGATATGTTACTGGCATGTATGACATATGCTACACCAATTACTCATATTATGCCAGCCCTGGAGGATGTTTTTATTTACCTGCAATAACCCAGATAGTCAATCTTCGGTCCCTAAAAAAGCAGATAGACTTTATAAAGTTCCACAATCTACCTCAGGTCTGACCCAGCAGTTATTTCTCTTTGTATTTCATCTCTAGCTGCTAACAAGGTTTTGACCACTGCTAATACTTCACCTTTAGACAAGGATGGTAAAGCTTTTGACATGTTTGGAAAGAGAATTGTTTTCATCTTCAACACTAGCCATCAGAATCCTGAACTACTAGGCTCATATGTTGGAGTACTTGGTAACTTGTTTGGACAGTTTGAGGAACTTTTCTGTCATAGTACCCACAGAAGGTAAATTCATTGTGAAACCTATAATTGCTACTCTTTCTCGAGTGTCTATACATTCATTAAAGAGTGCGTATGATTGTGCCAACTCTGCGTCCAGGGCTAGAACTACTGCTACTATGATGATACATTTTGCCTGGGTGCATAATCAGAAGTTATTTAAAGGAGCAAAATCTAAGATTCTGAATTCTCCTTTGGATAAGGAGGTTTTTACTTGCCCTTCTGCTGCTAACACTTTGATGAAAGAAGTAAACTGATCCAGGGAGATGCTAAGATTTTTAAAACCCACCTTTTACTAAATCTTCCAAAACCCTGGTTCATTTTTCAAAAATGCCAAACAAGCAATCCCAACAATCTTCCAAGAAACAGGGATCTAAAAAGTAATACCAGGAGGGAGGGCCAACAAAAAGCCAGGATCCTTTCAGGGTGAAAGTTCAGGCCAGTATTTCAGAATGACTATGCCAGCATTCCTTCTCCCCCTTTCCTCCTGCTAGCCTCGTCCCCTCTAAATCTGTCCTAGAATCTGGTTCTCAGTCTTCTGTCAAAACATATAAATGTGAAGGAGAAGTTAGCTGTGATCCATGCTATAGCAGCTGGAGAAGAAACAGAAACAGAGAAATAAGTTGTGAGAATAGTTCATGAGGATTACAAATGGCACTGTGTAGACATAACTTTGCTTTAGGGAAACCCCTAATCCTACGAACCAGACAGAAATAATATTTTCATCAGGTTCTTCATCATAAGCTTTTCTTTCAGGCAATAGAATCATAGCCTCAAAAGTGAAGGAGAGACGCATTCTATTTTACAATATTTCTGGTGCCAAAGAAGGATCCTCCTTGAAGACCAGTACTCAACCTATCCTTTCCCAACTTGTTTGTGAAAGTATCAAAGTTCAAGATGTTGACCTTACAGTGTCTGTTACCTTGCATTCCTTTTCTAGGTTTCATGGTAACTTTAGACTTAAAGGATGCTTGTCATAACATATCAGTTAACACAGTGGGTTAATGCTGAGGTTTGCTGTTGCAAGGGTGCTAGGTTTTAGTCCTACATCCCTTTGTAATTGCCTTTATGTAAATACCCTAAAAAATGCTTGTGAACCAACACCTATTAAATTTTATTGGGAAACATGGCTAAGATTGAAAAGGACCATAGGTCGATAGTCTAGTATTCTATTATGATACTGTGATACATCCCTATTGTCAGAATTCGCAGGTTTCCTCAGATGTTCTATGTCTGGGTCACATTGACAGTTCTCCGCATTACCCTTTGTATCATCTGTAGCTCCTAGCGTGTTTAAAACTATCTAACTCCAGAGATTACTCATTGCATATTGCAAGGCATTCAAGCACTTCCTTATTTAGATTACTTGTTTATCTTTACAGATTCTTTTTCCAGGTGTCAGGAGTCCTTCTCATGGGTTACAAATCTCCTTCTCAACCTGAGCATTCAGATCAATAGTCAAAAATCCTCATTAATTCCTTCTTACAGGATTGTATTTCTAGAATTCTTTCTAGATTATTCCCTACAAAATGCATTCCTAGTCCCGGAAAAAGTGGACTTGTATCTGGAAATTATCCTGTATGTCTCACACCAGTCTCTTACTTCAGCCAAAGAGTATCTCTGGACTTTAGGCTCAATGGCACCATGATTCTCAGGCTTCTTCTTATCAGGTTGGGTGCAAGAAAAATCCAGTGGTTCTTAAAAACTTTGTGAACCAAACATTCTCATCCCCTGGAATTTCAGATTCCAATTTTTGGTTTTATGAAGTGATAACTGCTGCAGCAGTTACTACAGATTGCTATGAATACAGGTCTCCCTTCCTTCCTTCAACCCCCTGCTCAATCTGTGGCAACAAACACTTCATATTTTGCTTGGGGTGGCAGTTTCAGTGGGGGAAAAGTGCAGGGTCATTAGAACAAAACAGATGGGCCAAAGCATATAAATGTGAAGAAGATGTTAGCTGTGATCCATGCTTGAGAATCGCTTCACCATGTGTGGTCCCTGGAACCTCTGCAGGTGATTACAGACAACACCACAGTAACGTGCCATATAAAAAAAGAGGGGTACTGGGTCTTACCTTTCTGACTGTAGTAGCTTCAAGGATCATTCTGAAGTATTGTTTAACTCTCAAGCCTCCTGCATTCTGTCAGTGCGAAATGTAGTTGCAAACAAGCTGAGCAGGACGAGGACAGACCCTCATGAGTTTTGTGGAGCACTTCAAACAGATCTGTTTACCTGCTTTCTATAAACAAATATCTGAACAAATTCAGCACCAGGACTCCTTGCAGGCAGTCCTGGAAAACAGATATATTTTTCATTTCCATGGATGGAAATGCTCTTTTATGCATTTCTACCCTTTCCATCAATATCAAGAGTGATTTTGAAGTCTCAGAAAGTAATCAAAGATAATTGTGCTGACTCCTAGACAGACAGCAGTGGTTCTCCATTCTTATGAAATTGGCCAAGGGCAATTACCCAGAAACTCCCTCACAGACTGGATCTACTCACATAAGACATGGGGAGTTTGATACACACCAGGTTTAAGCAACTACATCTGGCTGCCGGTAAAATTTAATTTTGATACGTTAGAGGCACCTTCCTCATGAAGACATAAAGCAGTTACTAAAGGAGACAAGAAAACCTGTTACTACAAATCATAGTTTAGCACTAACCAGGGCCAGGTCATGGATTATGTACCACTGTTTTTTCGATATCTTTGTGAGTTACTATCTCCTATACTGTCTTATTCTGCTGTCAAGGTCCATTGTTATACCATTTCAGCATATCTGCTCATGGATCCTCTCCTTTCTTCCCTGTCTTTGGTGAAGCAGTTTTTTAAAGGGGGTTTGGATGTAAAACCACATAGGAAACACATAGCACCTACTTAAGATCTTAAAATTGTGCTGGGGAAGTTAACATCCTCTCTCTTTGAATCAACTCATTTGGTTGATTTACCATTTATTACTTGGAAAAATGTGTTATTTATTGCTCTGACTTCTGCAAGAAAGACATCTGACTTGCAAACTCTCATGGTGGTTTAAACCTATTTGGTTTTCCATAGAGATAGGGTTACTTTAATACAAATGTCTCATTTATGCCCACTCAGACTTTCCCAGTAAACAAAAACAAATAAATAAAATAAACAGAGGCTGAAGGGATCAAATGCTACACCAAAGGAAGCAGCTTAGTTCATAGCCTAAATCCTCTGAACTAGCTGCCAAATTAAAAGCTTTGCTGGCAAAATCCAAGACTTAACAAGGGACCTTCATCTAACACTCTCCAAAGAGAGTTATTTCAAATTCTTGCATGCATTAATCCCCACAGTTTTAAGAACACACTTATTTGTCTCAGCAAAGTTCCATCCCTATCAAACACTGCAGATTTTAGGGCAATTGCAAATTTATGCCCTCTTACCAAAGTAATAAAAAATACCAAATTTCAGAATACATTCTTAAACCTTGTATCCTTACTGACAAACAGCATAAGCCCACACTTATTATTTCTCTCCTAATGTTTTTTCCCCATCAACCATTGCAGATTTTCCACAGCTGCCAGTCTATAAGCTCTTGCTAAAATAACCAAAAAGGTAATATAATCAAATTTTGAAACATGCTTTTACACGATATCCCTATTGGCAAACATCATGGATACCATCATAATTAAAATGCTATTACTCCAGCTAGTACATTGTTAAATCACATTTATGACAATATGGGTAACAGTCAGGAAACTAGTGCCATCTTCCTTAACATGAAAAAAAAGCTATCAAGACAGCCAAACACAGCCTCTTACTAGAAAACTTATCATCCTGAGATTGACTATTGAAGTTAAAAAGCTAATTATCTGAATGTTTACAGTAAGAGAACACTTCTGTATTCCGGTGTCTTTGTGTTTAGGGAGATAAGAGGTAATTCTCAAACAGAAATTTGTTTGATATCCAGGGGTGTCTGTAAGGTTCTGCTTTGGTCCCACTTTCTCACTTTTTATCAATGACCTCTTGGGAATCTTCCTCATATTTATTTGATATTGTTATAACTAAATCATGGAGTGTTTAAATGTACAGTAAGGGTACAGGTAGGAAATGAAGGTAGGGTAGGTTAGCAACGCTATGCATAGCATAGTGAGATAGAGCATAGTATAGTGAGACTGAGCATAGCATGTTTACCCTACACAGAAAATTAATGTATCCTTCTACAGATAGAACATATCCATTTTAAAAGCACTTTAAGGTGAGACTTGAGCAGAAATGATCAAATTGCCACCATGCTGGTTTAGGCACTTATACTATCATAAGATTACAGTGCCTCAAATCCTGTTTCCTAGAATAATTTTAGGGTCAGTGCATAGGATAAATTCATGACTTGTAAATATTTGCTGACCACCTCTACCTAATGATGCCAGTACTAAGTATTCAACTGATCAGTGCATCAACAATGACTGATATGCGCTAGGAAAATGTTACATTGACATTTGTTAACCAATGAAACTTGTTCTCTTTTCTTTTCAGTCAAAATAGACATGGACATGCAAATATTCTTTACGTGATTATGGAATATCTGAGATTGGCCATGGGGCAGCAACTGCTGATCAGGTTGACTCTCTTAAAGAAATACGAGGCTTGTATTGTAGTACCGAGAAACAATGCTTTAAAATGGTTTTAGATCACATACTATGTGCAAAATTGTCCCATCTTTAGCACACCAAATTCTTTTTTTACTTATTCTGACCGCTTTACACTAAGCCTTTTAAATAAAATTGACAGTTTTTATACTAGGAATTGGTTAAAGAAGGGGTGGAAGGCCACTTGTGGTGTAGGGCTTGTAATGAAAGACATTAATGAGTAAACAGAACTGTAAACATAGCAAACAGTTAACACAGCTAGCTGAGGAAATAGAAAAAAGGGGAAGGAGGCAAATTTTTGATAGATGGCAAATGAGTAGTGTACAGAACAGGGTTCAGTAAACTGTTAACTGTTCAGATAAGGGCTTTTCACTGTGGAGCAATTAACTCCCTGGCATGGCTCTTGACCTTAGGGTACTTTAAGTTGTTGTCCATCAATAGTCTATATACACACACACAAACACACACACATACATGCACACATATCTATATATATATATATATATATATATACACACATACACACACATATATATATATATATATATATATATATATATTTTTTTTTGCTATTTTTGAAATTGAAGGCAATTGCATTTCTACTGCACCACTCATGTGTAATGCTAAGTGCCATTAGAAGGTAACCAGTATCAACATAGTTAAAGACAATACTTCCTATTCTGCAAAGGTCTGCATATTTGGTGAGTTCAGGCACTGGGGTCAGTTTTGTTAACTGAGAAAAAAAAAGATGCATAAAGAAAGTAGCCCCAGTCAGATCCTTGGGCAACTCCAGTGGTGACAGTTGAGGGTGAGAATAAAATTTCATCAACTGGTCTCTGCCAAAAAAGACAATCAGGGCAGCAAAGGCTTTAGCCAATATGTGGAAAAGCCCTACAGGTGATTCTTAATGAAGCAAGCTGAACTGCTCAGCACCTTATCCCATGTAGACACAGTGCCTCCCCCAGAATGACACCAGCTATTTAATTATTGAAACCAATTATCTATTCCTTATATTTAAGCATCATTTGAGATGAAGGAAGGATTCTACTCTGGATCAGTGTCTTACCTCCATTTAAAACATGCATGTAGGTTTCTCACATGTCTCTCTGGATGTATCTAATGGTTTTTGTGTCTCATGTCATTCATTTACATGTGTACCATGTGTCTCTATCACTGCATCAAAAAATCAATTCATTGAACAGCATTTTCTGTGCTATTGCATTGAGCATGGCATTCATCTAACTGCTTTTACTGAGATCGCAGTACAGCAAGGATCTGGAAATTTGCCCTTTCCCCACTGTAGTGGCATCTTGGACTTAGTATCTATAATTAGCGGGAGGTGTGGGGGTCCAGCTTCCAACATGAGTGGAATCTGATGAATGGCATTTCCAATGAAATGCCATTCATTGAAGTGTTACTTAAATGAAGTGATATAATCCATGTTTCACTACCATGTTGTAGCCATATTTATCATGATGTATGGTCCTTTGCTTTCAGGCGTTTCCAGAAATCCTGACACCTGCTAGAAAAAATCACTGTAGCCCCCTCCTTGTCTAGCCTAATGAGTGATGAGTCAATGTGTCTGACAACAGAATCACCTATCATTAAAACATTTCTGTTGCTGCTGTGGTTCAGAGTTATAGATTTGGAGTTTCTTTCAGGGTGACTCTTTAAAGTAGCTATGCATGGGGTGGAAAAGTGGCCTAATTTTTTTGCTGAGATTTACCGCGGGATTCAATAAAATCTGTGTAGACTTCATATGAACCCTACACAGAGCTTACGTGTTTGTGTGGTGACTAATTACGTATTCATGCCGCTAGCCACATTTAAATGTAAACAAGCACAGTTTCATGGATGGCAACAGTGTTGTCGGCCAGGTAACCATATAAAGCAACACAGATAGCGAACATGATTCCCATAGAGTAAACTAGGTTAGTGGGATTGCATGGAAGGCCACATTGATTACCAAGGTTTAATATATAGCGATGTATATGGTCCAAACACAGTACAGGACAGTGTATACAGTGCAGAGTAGTGTGAAATCCCATTTCAGACATATTGTACAAAAGTTGTGTAAATCACCTGTAAGGGTAGATGGACTGCCATTTATAATAAACAGTCAGGGGAAGTGTGTGTATTGAATAGGGATGCACAGACAAACTGTAAGAATGAACACAAAGAAAAGGACAGGTAAAACATACTAATGTACAGCAGATGAGGGCATGTCAATGGAAGACAGTTGTAGCAGGAACACTAATCACATATCAATATGGCACAGCAGGGACTGCACAGTGAAAATGTGTATTATTTGGCTGTCACACAAGGTGACATAACAATGGAGAAAATGTCTTTCTGAGATAAGCATTCTGACATGAATAATGCACAGGACATCTATCAGGGATGTTCTATACAATTGGGGTTGGGTGCATTTTATGAAGCGGTGCAAACTGATTTCCCTGAATATAAGTTTAATGTCAACAGAGGTCTCCAACAAGTGGGACAAAGTTATAGGCTCATGGACAACAGTAAAAGAAGCATGCACAATCATGGACAATATCAGAATAATACCACCAGTAATCCCATGTCTCTGACACAACATATGTGATAGTGAATGATCTAAGATGGCTCTGCACAAACACACTTGTACAACTATTATGACATGTCAGTAGTCCATGACAGTAGTCATGCACCCCATCCGGACTGTAACATCTGCTGGAGTTATTAGGAGGGACATTGCTATACCTCTATGTAACATTAGGTTCACTACCGGCTAGTTGGCTGGTGTGCATGGCAGATATATATGGGATGATACAGACTCTCATGATTGTAATCCATGCTATCAATGTTTTCAAACAGCCATGTATGTACTGTGTGCATCATTAGAATAGGTATCACACCTGCATGTGGTGTAACACCTTGATGGTTGTTCCGCACCATCAGACAGTAATGTTTATGCAACAAAAGGAATACCTAGGTATGGCCAATATGATGTGTAACAGCTCACTGTGGTAAAAGTGGTACACTTCAGTTACACATCCCTGGAAGATGTGTAGGGAGGTACATGAAGAAGGGTGCATTGTACTCAGTTATTGGTGTGATGAAGGCTGTGAACTATGGAGGTATTATGGCCTTTAATGTTGCTGTCTTTCATATACCCAGTAGATTTGTTACATATAAGGAAGTAGTCAGGACAATGGCTACATGCTGGTGGACATTCCATATACCAGCTACCCAAGGACAAAGGTCACATACCAGTTGGTCTGTTTATAGGGTGTGATGTTTATATTAAACCTGGGTTGTGCATTCGACTTCATAACATAACCAATCCCCCCCCACATTTTTTTTCCATCTCATGTGTTGTCATGGCTGTGGCAGCAATCTTTGGTGTGTGTTGATACTGTCTGTATTATACTGATATCGCAATTCATGTCAGTGATTGCCCACAATCTGTAGCCCTTCAAACAGCTCTGTTTGGGCACAGGATGTGTATGTCATTTGTGACATCAATGACTTAAATAATGGACAGGAAAAGGCCTAGCAGACAGCCCTGATCTACAGACCTGATCACTGGACCTGACATATAGGTCACTTCACACATTTTAACATATTTGGATGCCACATATGTAATACAGTGGTCTACCCACTTGGTGATATAGGTGTTTATGGCCTCATCTGACAGTGTTGAGTGAATACCTCAGTGTGGATTTGTGTGAAATGCCTTGGCCTGGTTAAGTTCCACAGGATGACAGTGTTGTCATCGTATATGTCCTTGATGACCTCTTTCTGTCATCTAACAGATAAATAGACATGAATGTAGCATTAACAACTCACAGAGGTCTGTTGAACACAACTGGGATAGTACAAGTGTTGATTCAGAAAAGGTCCATGATGACATATTGGTCTACCTCACAGATAAGGAGATCCAGGATGTGTCTGTACATGCATGAATCAGGTGCTGTCCCCTCCAGTTCAGATGGATGAATGTTGCTGTACACCCTTCTATGGGAACACAGTCAATGTGGAGGGTGTGTTGAAGTGTATATTCAACCATGTCAGGAAGGTGTATGAGCTGATTTACTCTATAGGTGATCTGTGGTATTTTCACAGCCCATTGATTCTGTGTGATATGCCTGGATGAAGGTAGGATAGTGGATACTGGCTATCTTGATCTGGCCTAGAGTGTTGATACAATCTCTCACTCAGGTATCATTTAGAAACTCTCCCAGCTAGGGATTAACCCTTACATCTCTAGATAGTTAACCAATTGGCTCACCGACATAATACATACTGTGGAAGTCGGCGAATCAATCTCTACCAGTAGATCTGCCACCAGTGGCATACCCTAGGGATCTGTGCTTGCCCTTTACTGTTTGGAATCTATATTTTGACAGTCCAGGCTAAAGTATATGGTTTTCAGCTTACCAAGTTTTCTGATTCTTGCAAAATGGGTTAAGTCATTGAGTCCACCAATGATAATAACGTACTACAGGAGGGGCTAACACAGACAAATGATTGGTGACAAAGCACCATGTTCTACAGATAAATGCAAATATCTGTCTTTATTTTGGCCTTCTGCAAAGTGGAATTCCCTGCTAATCACAGTACTGACAACACTCCCCCTATACTGAAACCCAGTGGTGCAAGACCAGGGAACACACGTAGATAGCAATCTGAGCTTTGACCACCAAGTGTCCAAAGTGGTGTGGAAAGACTACGTTGTGCACATCATAAGTCAGGCCATCATATTCAGATCTAAGGATTATATAACAGCACTGTTCTTGAACCTCATCAGAACACTGATAGTGAATAATGCTCCCTCTTGCATGTAACTCACCAGACAGCTGCAACAGCTGGAGAAACCACATGGGTTTCTCACCAAGAAAATGCAGGGCCTACAAACTATGCCATGATGTACATGGATAGAGTGAAAGCCCTGTCACTGTAATCTGTATCGTATAGGATGAGGTGACTTATACAAGGTCTCCAGGCCAGTCTCTGACCCTGACCTGGTAGAAATACTGCAAATTCACAAATCAACTATAGCTGATTCATAGATTCATAGATAAATACTAGGCTAACTGCCCTTGTGGGCCATTTTAGACCTAGCCAATTTCCCTATATGAGAATCAAACCCTGCACCTTGTGTCTGTAAGGTAAATACCTGTACCATTATGCCAACCTCCCACCCGTCAGCAGAGTCTGGTGAGAGGAAGACAGTAATAACAGTGTCCCACATGCTGGTGTAAAATGCACTCTGCAATATAAAGCAAGGTAAAAAACACACACATTAACTTCAGTGAGAACAGAACCCCTACCTACGTACAACTATAGAACTCTGTATTTAAGGCAAACACCACAGCTCAACTCTGACTTAGAGAGTGTCAGACATTTTATAGCTGATGACATCAGAAGTGACCAAATCACCTAGAGCCATATTTTACACTGTCAAGTGGCTAGCCCTGCCATGGCTCACTGTCTGTGATCCATGCTGTCCTATCTTAAGGATACTGCACACCATAGTAGATGCCCAAAGTGGTTGGTCTATACAACTTTTCACCCTATAGGGCACTATGTAGAGTCTGTGCTGCTGCCCACAGATCCATTCATTGCTGTGTTTGAGCTGCAAACACTCAGCATGTTTTTCAGACATGGGATAAACCCCACAGAGACACAGGGAGAACATGCAAGCTCCAAACAGGCATTGGTCGTAGGTCAGGATCAAACCTTGTACCTTGTGCATGGGAGGCGAAGACCTTAACCATTAAGCCATCTGGTCTCTTCTTGTCTTTACAAGAACAAAGGGGACATCTACAACTGTGGGCAGTGCAGAGGCATCAAACTCCTACCACATTGCATGAAAGTTCTGGAGAGGGTGATTGATAAATGGATGCACAGAGTAGTAGAATGTAAGATGGGAGATGAACAGTTTGGATTCAGATCAGGATGTAGCACAATTGACCCAATGTTTGCATTGAGCCAGATACTTGAGAAGAAGCTAGAGATGAGGAGATAGTCCAAATGGGCATTCCTAGACTTGGAGAAAGCATATGACAAGGTCTCAAGAAAGCTGATCTGCGCAGTACTGTGGTGGTTTGAAGTCCCAGAAACATTGGTAGAATTAGTGCAGGCTATGTATAAGGACCCTTTGACTCAAGTACAAACAGTGTTCAGCCTCACAGAGGGGTTCTCAGTGGGAGTTTGTGTACTCCAGGGTTCAGATCTGGGCCCGCCACTGTTCATACTGGTGATGGACTACATTAGCAAACAGGTTGGAGGGGACAAATCAACAAAGCTGCTCTACGTAGATGATGTGGCAGTACAGAATGACTCTGAGTTAGAATTTCAGCAAAGCATAGCAGAATGGAATGCAAATCTGAAGACACTTGGGATGAAGCTAAGTATAGATAAGATGGTGGTAATGGCAACAAATTGGGGAAATCAGAAAAAGCTGAGAATAGAGATAGAAGGGAAGATAGTGGAACAGGTAAACAGCTTCAAGTATCTGGGAGGGGTGGTTGAGGAAAAGGGAAGTTTGAATGAAGAGGTCAAAGCTAGAATCAGAGGGACTGCAGCCAACTGGCATTGAGTATCAGGTGTACTCTATGACAGAAGAATGCCAAAGAAGCTGAAGAGTATAGTGTACAAGGCAGTGGTATGACCAGTACTACTGTATGGTACAGAAAAATGGGCAGTAAAGGAAGAACAGTTGAAGAAGCTAGAGGTGATATAAATGAAGTGCCTGAGAAAGGTGGTAGGATGCACACTGTGGGACAGGCAAAGAAATGAGGACATAAAAGCAGAAGCCAAAGTAGCTCCAATTGCAGAAAAGATCAAGGAGAACAGATTACGGTGGTTTGGGCACATGTGTAGAAAAGCAGAAGACAATCTGGTGAGGAAGATTTGGGACAGACAGGAAGAAGGTAAGAGGAAGCAAGGACATCCAGCAAAGAGGTGAATGAATTGTGTGAAAGAAAATCTGCAACATTCAGGCATAAATGTTGAAGAAGGCAGGAGTGTAGCACTGAATCCTGAGAATTGGTGACAGTTAACACAATACCCTGACTTGTGTAGAAAAAATGGGGAAAAGGGGGGTGATGATGATGATAATGATGATGATGACATCAGAAGTGTCTGGTGAGAAGAAAATGCTAATAGCAGTGTCCACAGTGTTGGTGTGAAATGCACTCTGCAATGTCAAGCAAGGACACAAGCACACACACCTCAGTTGACCACAGTAAGTAAAGAACCCCTACCTATCTATGTACACTGACTAGAGAGTTCTGTATTTAAGGAAACACCAAAGCTCAAGTCTGCCTTGGGGAATGTCAGACAGCACTTTATGGCTGATGACATCAGCATTGCCCTTTGAGGAGAAAATGCTGATAGCAGTGTCCCACATGTTGGTGTAAAATACACTATGTAATGTCAAGCAAGGATACAAACACCCCTCCCCCCTCAGTTGACTTCAGTGAGAACAAAACCATTACACCAAACACTGCTAGGTGTATGTTCATCTCTCCTTGTATTCATTCCATCACTTCAACCTCTCTTTGTGTGTTGATTATGTTGGTGGATGGTGACTGTGCTGATGGATAATATAAATACGCTATCTTAATTCAATAGTTTATCAATAGTCCTGTACAGTGCAATGTTTTAAAATTATTTCTAACATTCTGTTTTTGTCACATTCAGGTGATGATGGATGAAATCTTCATCTAATGTGATGTGGAATCTGTCCTTATTGTGACAAACCATACTGCACACACTTTTCAGGATATCTGGCTGAAAACAAATAGCATCTGCTGAGTCGATCATTTAAAAGATGTACCACCCCTTCTCCATTTCTAGAAAGCTGTATACAGAATTAAATTATGATTTGCAGTGAAGCCTGCGAAGCAGCTAATATTTACAACTGCATGGAGGGAGGCATTACTGATAAAAATTGTGGAGAACACATATTTTACAGTAGTTATTGATTGTCACATTTACAGTCTTGATCACATTTTACTTAACTAATGCCATCATTTGTAAAAAAAAAAAAAAAAAATTAGAATGATATAGATTTAAACCCTGTTCCCCAACCAGGATCTCACTGCTTTTACCACTGCTGTTACAGGGAAAGCTAGGCAGCAACATTATTTTCCACACTAAGTACTGTCCAGAGTGCTGACAGCTATGCGCCAATGCAGAGCCTGTTTGCAAGAGAAAGGCAAACCAATTGACATATTTCCATTTTTTAATTTAAGCAGAAAACCGCAACTGCTCATTGCTGAACTCCATGCAAATGGGGAATACAACAGCAGATCTATTTATGTAATAAAACTTATGACAGAACACTTCCAATATAAACTGCAGTATGAACAGCATATTGTCTGACAGCTATTTCTCCCATAGCATATCTTCCTAACTACTGCATGCGTTCAAGTTGAATTCATGAAATGGGAATCACACATGCGCTGACACTTTGCCATCATCTGCGCAAATGAGTTTCTCACCAGTGCACTTTGTAAAGATTTGTTTAGCATGATTTAATATGGTTATTGGCTAGTTATCTTCCATCAGATAGAAAGGCATTCATAAGCACAATAGAATGTCAGTGCCATGCACTTCATGGAAGACATCCTTATTCAGAGTTATCTGTGTCCTGCAGCAATGCACTTACAAATGATATATAAGTAATACATCCACTGTAAATGGCACTACAGAAATAAATTGCACAACTGCACTATTACATTTGGTATAGGTTTATAATGACACAGGATATTGGTCATCCATGATCACATCACACTGATAATGTCTGGATATCTTTAAATGTATTTTTGCACATTGCAATCACAGAATCAAATCTAAAGTCCAGCCTTTGCACACAAATCTGTTAACATTATATGGTACTGGTGACATTATGCTGATGTCATCCTCTATAAATACCACTACGAGAATAATGATATCAGACTTCTGTAATAGCTCAAATGTTAGATACTGCCCTCTTGAAGCTGAAATAGATAGATAGATAGATAGATAGATAGATAGATAGATAGATAGATAGATAGGGGTTCAAATGGTACAGCAGTGAACTTGTGTGTGTGTGTGTGTGTGTGTGTGTGTGTGTGTGCGTGTGTGTGCGTGTGTGTGCGTGTGTGTGTGTGTGTGTGTGTGTGTGTGTGTGTGTGTGTGTGCATGCGTGCGCATACTCAGAAGAGCAGTGGTCAATGTCCTCACTCAAGTATCATTCAGAACAAATTTTTACAGTGGTAAATGACTGCATAGCAATTTCATACAGACCTCCCATCATCCTCTTTTAAACATACACGGATGATGTCATTCTCTATAAAGTGCAGTCGGACACTGTTAAAGTTACAGTTGTGCTGTAGTGCTAGTATTAAGTGCTGTGTTCTCCACATTGTGGAACTAGTTAAGTAGGTGTATTAATTTCACAGTAGTCAACTTGTTTGTGCATGTATGTTCAGTGAACTGCCAGTATGAAGACAATTTTTGAGCAGCATATGAGACACTCTTACCAACATCTTCTTCTCATAATGCACTGATGCTCTCATTTGCTATAAAGTGTACTCTGACACTGTGAAAGGCAGACTTGTGCCATGGTGCTAGCATTAAGTACTGTGTTCTCCAGCTTGTGGAACTACGTAGGCAGGTGTTCTAATCTCACAGCAGTCAACTTGTGCTTGCGTGTTTGTTCAGTCAACTATCAGTCAGGATAGAATTTTAGAGTAACATGTGAGACACTTCTCCCAACATCTTTTTCTCACCATACACTGATTCTATTATCTGCTATAAAGGGTACTCTTACAGTGTGACAGTGAAAATTATGCTGGGGCACTAGTGTTAAGTACTGGGTTTTCCAGCATGTGAAACTAGTTAGGTAGGTAGGTGTTCTAATCTCACAGCAGTCAACATGTGTGTGTGTGTGTGTGTGTGTGTGTGTGTGTGTGTGTGTGTGTGTGTGTGTGTGTGTGTTCAGTCAACTATTAGTAAGAAGACAGTTTTAGAGCAGTATTTAAGTACACAGCTATGTGAGACACTCCAACCAACATCTTCTACTCACCACACACTAATGCTGTCATCTGCTGTAAAGTATACTCTCACACATCGAAAGTCAGATTGTGCATTGGTGTCAGATTGTGCATTGGTGCTAGCATTAAGTACTGTACTCTACAGCTTGAGGAACTAGTTAGGTAGGTTGGTGTTCTAATCTCACAACAATCAACTTGTGTGTGTTCAGTCAGCTGTCAGTCAGAAGACCCTTTTAGAACGGCATGTGAGTACAGTGTTATGTGATGCACTCCTACTGATATATTCTTCTCACCATAAACTGATGCTGTCATCTGTTATAAAGTGTACTCTGATATGGTGAAAATGAGGCTTGTGCTGTGGTGCTAGCGTTAAATACTGTGTTTCTAATTTCTGTAAAGCTAGGTAGGCATTCTAATCTCACAGCAGTCAATGTGTGTGTGTGTGTGTGTGTGTGTGTGCGTGTGTGTGTGTGTGTGTGTGTGTGTGTGTGTGTGTGTGTGTGTGTGTGTGTGTGTATGTGTTCACTCAGCTACAAGTCAGTAGACAGTGTTAGAGTAACATGTGAGTATGCAGCTATGGGAGACAGTCCTTACTAACACCTTCTACTCACCATACACTGATGATGCCATCCCCTATAAAGTGCACTCTGACACTGTTAAAGTCAGACTTGTGTGGGTGGCGCTAGTGTATTCTTCAACATGTGTAACTAGATAGGTAGGGGCTCTGATCTCACAACAATCAAGGTGTGTATGTTCATTCACCTATCATTATATGGACAATTTTAGAATGACTTGTGAGTAAGAGCTATGTCAGTCCTTCTCCAAACATCTTCTTCTCAACATACAGTGATGATGTGATCCTGTATAAAGTGCAGTCTGACAGTACTGCACTCACACATCTGTGTTGGTATGAGCATTAACTACTGTGTTATCTAGACAGGTAGAGGTTTGAATCCCACAGCAGACAACATGTGTGTGTGTGTGTGTGTGTGTGTGTGTGTGTGTGTGTGTGTGTGTGTGTGTGTGTGTGTGTGTGTTCATTCAAATATTACTGTGCAGACAATTTTACACAGAGATTTAACTTCACTTGTAGGTCAGACACACATCTCAATATCTTTTTCCCAGCATACAATGGTGTTGTTATCCTCTATAAAGAGCAGTATGACACTTTTGAAGTCAGACGTCTGTGGTGGTGCTAGTCTTTTGCTGTATGGAATCCAACTTGTATACCTACACAGGTTTGATGTTCAATTCTGACCTCAGTCAACTGCTGTAAGTTTTATATTACAGTCAATATATGGTCTTTTGAATCTCTTTTTATTTGAATCTCACTCAGGAGAACCTTTGCCATAGCCCCATGAATCCAACATCCCCTTGCCTGCTCTGTCCACATAAATTTCTTTCTGCAGAACACCAGAAGATGTCATCATTTCAAAGATGCATACACATATCATGGAGCAGTGACCTACCATGGCCTTCTGCAAGTCATCTCCAGACTGCTGAATATCTGATTGATAATTCTGTCATTGGGTGGTGCATAATGTATGTCACATATGGACAAGAGGCAGTATGTAATACAATTAAACACATACACACATATGCACTTACCCCTACTTTCTCCATCATATAGATTTAGTGATTTTGGTTTAAATGGTATAATAGCTAGGATTTTCTTGGATTTTTTGTGATTTTGGCCATTAGCTTACTAGTGTCTTTTGACACTATGAACACTGCACATGTCAATATGGCTGTCATTCACATGTACTATGTTGAGGTATGGATGTACAGTAGCCTTACAACAGTGTATTCCAATTTGTGATTTGAGGTAATGTATTGATGGCCACTGCTGCCATTTGCTTACATGTTCCTTCCAAAACAGTTATAGTAATATGACTCCTTAGGACTGTTGACATGGAATGATGCTATGTACATTGTTGCCTTAGTAAGGCATGTGTTCTTGTAGTGGAGTATATAAACATTCTACACATTTCTCATTCAACCATCACAATGTGAATTGCAGTATGACAGAGGTGTGCATCTGTATGTATACCTACCATCAGGAAATGCTTTGTGATATACAGCAATATTACATCATACTGATTTCATGGGTACATATGCCTTTCTTCAACTATATGTTTTAATGCTGTCATATACACAAACATAACAAGTACAGATTCACTTGCAACTTTGTGGAATTCATTGTATGCACAATTGTGTTGCTATTCACAAGGAATACTCAGGTGTTCCACAGCAGTATTGTATGGTTGTCAGAACTTGTGTCATTAACTGCTGTACATGAACCACATCCACCTTATTTTAATGTGTCCATATATGATATCAGGGCCTTCACAAACACCTTTCCAATGATAAACCTATAGGCATATGTTGTACAATTGATGCAATGATGTGAAATAGACAGAGTTGCTTGAATGTGTTAGTAGTTTTACTGTGTGGCATGTGATGTATTCCTAAGGTTGTATTTGGAAATGTTTTCACAAATCATAAGTCAACTAAGTACAACATTTTAAGGGAAATGCACTGCTACATGCAGAGATGGTTGAGGATGGTACTACTGGAGGCAATAGACATCTGCTAGCTGACAGATTTTGATCAAACTTAACCACCCTGTCCTTAAAATGTACATGCAAACATTACTCAGCTTATTATTTCAAGAGAGCAGTTCATTTTGTATATTCTCTAAGGCTAAAAACATAGCATCAATGGGCACTCACGACATCCTGGTTGCCTTTTCAATAACTGAAAACCTGACATAGTAGACACAGTTGGATCCCTACTTAACCACATCCTCCACACATGCTGTATTTTAGCAGAATGGTGGGCAATAATAGTCATCCCTCTGAACAAGGGTGGACCATCACCCAACATAAGAATTATAGAGACATAAGCCTGACTGGCCTCATCTGTGAAGCAATGGAAAGAATCATCATGGACTTTATCAGCAAGAGCATAGGTAATCTCCCAGTTGTGTATCAGACAATTTTTTTATTAGTTAAGGCTAGGTCATGTCTGTTAAATCTGTTTGATTTCTTTGAGAAAGTCACCATGGCCTTGGATGAGAGCAGCACTGTGTATCCTGCCTAACTTGACCTGGCCAAGTAATTTTCCTGAATTAGATTAGAAATGAACTGTCTCAACTGGGCATAAACACCTATGTCACCAAGTGGGTAACCAAATGGCTCACAGACAGAACACATTCTGTAATAGTCTATTCCTTATTTAGTATTTAATTTACAGAAGTCAAGACAAGCTTAGGCAGCCTTTGTCTGCCAAATTTGCAAATGGTTGCAAATTGCGGACAACCCTTGGCTCTAGTAATGCTATTGATATAATGCACAAAGTAGAAAAGTACTCAGATGATTGCTGCCAGAGCCATGAAAGCACACTAAATGGCCAATAAATCATTATTATTCCACCCAAGCTAGTTACAATATAGACAGCATGCCCCAATGAGTATACTCAGTGGTACATGATCTGCATACAGATAGATAGTAATTGGAAGTTCAATCACAATCAATGTACAGTTGTAACAAAACTCACAAGTGTGGGCATGGCATCCTGATCAAAGGACATTATAATTACATTGTTCTCGGCCCAATAATTGAGTACAATGTACCCCTTTGTATGTACCTCACCACATATCTGCAACAGCTGGACAACCTCATAGGTTTTGCACAAGGAAAATACAGGATGTAAAAAACAAATGTTATGTGGAAATATTGAAATCTCTATAACTGTATCCTGTCCCCTACAGACTACTATGAGCCAAACTGTATCTGACCAACAGGGCGATCTCTAATCCAGCTCTGATGGAAATGTTATACATTGATAAAGCAAACTTCACAAGGGTCACATGTTCCAAAGTTGTTAATCTAGCCCTTGACATAATAAATAATACTGGAGAGATAGTTACATCTGTCAGACGCTACCCCTTTATGGGAACAAGATTTCCTTTCACATAAAGCAAATGTCTTTCCTGATCCTCTTCAAGTGCAATCTAGATCAATTGATGATTAATAGTAATTGTGCTTCTGGTGTCACACACATGTCTATCATGAATAGAGGCAGTTAGTATTAAATAACATAGGACAGGCTCATACCTCTGTGAACATTGTTCAACCAGCTATTGAAAAGTGTGAAAAATATGTAAACTATGGCTAGGTTCTTATGGGATCTTGGAATATTATCCTAGTACTCTCCTATGAACCTAAGAATCTATGAACTCCAGTTGTATCCTAGGTACAATTATAGTGTGACTGTACAGCATCATGGATGTACCAGTACATTACATCAGTATTACCACTCGAAATGCATGCGTGGTAGGATTTCATGGCAGTATAACATTGTCACTGTCAATATCAGGGGGATAGTGATTGTATGGCACAAGTCTTGAGGTTTGATATGTGTTTATCAAATGTGCTCCATGTATTGTTTTGTAAGAGAAGGAGTACCTCAAGGCTCAATTCTTGGGTCACTGCTCTTCACTACATTTACAAACGACCTCCATAGTGCAACCCACACTGGCTTCAACTACCCAGTATGCAGATGGCACAACACTTATATGCGCCACTAATAACCTGCAACACCTCCAGGACAAAACCCAAAACTCATTCTCAGATACCGAGCTATGGCTCTCTGACCATCAGCACATACTCAATCCCAATAAAACAAAACACATTATCTTTCAACACACAAGATTCCTCCCCCAGCACCTTCTACATCACAGCTAGGAATAATACTAAAACTACTGCCAATGCACAAACAGAACTACTAGGAGTAATAATAGATAACAACCTAAGATCTGGCCTACATATACTGCAAACAATTAGAAAGTTCACAAAAAATGTTTACTCTTTACAGAAATAAAAAGTATCTAACTTGCAACTCTAGGTTTGCCATTGCTAGAATCCATCTTCTGTCAACACTTTTGTATGCTTCCCCAATTCTCATCAACCTTAAAAAGAAAGATTAAATTAAACTTGAAATATGCTACAGTAAAATAGTTACATTTGCAACTGACTGCCCACATAATACACACCTCTTTCACTCCTACAACTTCTATCTTATAATCAATTAACCTTAGCACACAAACTAGTATATCAACCTGAAAAAAAACCCTGCCCTTTTAAATATTCTCCAGCCCTATACCACAAATTGAAGTCTTCAGTCAACAAATAAATCTCTACTACAAGTGTTTAAATCCACTAATATGGTAGGGGACTCTATTTTCTCATCATGTAGCAACAAGGTGAAGTTCACTACTTCACAGCATCAGAATCAACACAAATACCAACCAGTTCAAAAAGATTCTTATAAATAATCTTAATGACACTTGGCTTTGCTCCTGTACTACAAGAGACTAACTAGTTTTATTAGTCTCTGGTCATAATTTTTCTTATTCCCTGACCACCTCATAATCTATGCTTTCTCTCATGTCTAGATAATCTCTAACCTTACCTTTTTCTATTCAGTTTCCTCCTACAAACCCTCCCTCAGCTTACTTTGAGAAACTACAATGTCTACGCTACAATAAGGAATTATATCAGATGATTGTATAATACAAATGTCAGCTATAATAGCACAGAATGTACTTTCTGGTGTACTGTATGTCTTGTATATTTTTTGTATAAGTTTTGTATAATCTCTATATGTGGAGCTTTTCTCCCCGGGCCTCCTCTGAAAATGGGACTTATCCCAGTCGAACTTTCCTGGTAAACAAATGTAAAATAAAATAAATAAAATGAGTGAAAAATATCTCAGTGACAGCTTCCTCCCTCATTGATGCTACTGTTTGCACTGCCATAGTTTCTGTGAACAAAAGCATAGTTGATGCATTGCCATCAGTCTTACATACTGCTGTACCATTCTTGATAATGGGTCACTTCCTAATCTACACTTCATCAATTGCAGATGCTTCAGACAATATCCATTGCTATTACATGTGGCAGATGCATGCAATACCCAGCTGTGTGTAGGGAATCCACTCATAATAGTGTGTTGTTTGTATATGTTGTTATCCATATGTCCAGTGCACTTGAGTAAAGCATACATGGCTGACATAGGTATCACATTTGGTGCAGTGAGTTCCCAAACATCTTATTGACCATACAGAACTATTCTTTGGAATGCATAACCATTAGGATTTGACAGTTCAAACTTCCCTTCAAGGTGTTCTTCATAAGGCATGTGTGATAAGTTTTTCTGTGCTGCACCTATTAAATACACAGCTCATTGATAGCAGTGATGGCATGAGTTTGATTCTTGCAGGTGTGGGTGTGGCTTATGTGTCATGCAAACCTTTCAACTGTCCAGCAATGCACCTTATTTCAACTCCAGGTTTAACACTGTCCCTCTTAACCCCTCCAAAAATAGGTCATTTTTGGTGAAGGGGTGGAAAATTCCTCTTATAGAATACTGACAGTCATTACTGTTGTATATGTCTGTTCCTGCAGAACATGTATAATACTGTAAACTCCCATATTCTGTCAGTGTCACAGATTAATGGTGTTAAAATTTTAAAATTGTCCCTGATTGTGCCTGCTTCTATTTATAGTTGTCCATGAGTCTGTTGCTATGTGTCTATGGTTGGTTGAGAGGTATGCTAACATTTCACTCATATTCAAGCAAGTCATTTTGCAAACCTACACAATATGCACATACCCAATATTGTGTATACTGTCCTTGCTAAATGTCCGCTACAGTGAGCATGTCAGTGCCGTTTATATCACAACCATTCATCTCCAATGACATGTAACCTTGTGTGACCATCAGATATATGTGTGATGATATAAATACACTCATACAGGAGGGGTAAACAGCAGTAAGTACTGTGCTATATATATATATATATATATATATATATATATATATATATATATATATATATATATATATATGTGTGTGTGTGCTTAATGTTGTGCTACTGACTTGTCTTGGAAGTGTACATACCATGACATATCGTGTCTTGGGTACATTGCCATATTTATAATGCTCTCTTCATCTTTCCTCTTTTCTATCATTCATGTCTGTGCCCATTTTCATTAGCACACTTTCCTTGCCTAATGTTCTGCTTCAGTTGTATTTGTCTTTGCTTTTGAGCCCCCCCCCCCCAAATCTATTACTTCATTCTGCAAATAACTATTGTAGTGTACATTGCACTGGGTACACTTTTCTTTAATGTGTTAATACTGCTGCTATTGCAGTATTTTCACCATGGGAGTCCTTGTGCTTTCAGTTCAATCCCACCAAGCAGGTTTGCCTGTTGATAAACTTATATGCATTCTCTTTCTGTTTTTACATTGCTCTGCCCAGTGTCCTGGTCGGCAACATTATTACCGGTCATGAGATGCGCTTGTATTCATAAAGGGTGAGCAGCAGCATCAGTACATGTGATTAGCTCTGCTGCTCATTGCGCTAACATGTAAGCTCCATATAGGCTTTGCATGAAGCCTCCACAGTGTTTATTGAATCCCTGGGAATATCTGTATATAAACGTCTTCAATTTTTTCTTGATCTTGTCTCACACTGTGCTTAATTTGTTTACCCAGCTTGTTTATTTTAGTTTTCAAAGTTGTAGTTCGATCTCTTTTCCATTTCTTATTTTTTTTCTCTCACCTTAATCAAGTATTTTGCTCTTCTGGAAATATAGCCTGCTGAAATTGTGTGCCTAGTTCCTGATGTTAAATAGAGTTTGATTTTTTGCATTCAAACAATTTCTCTTTCAAAACATTCTACATTCCTTCTGCGTTTTTTCCATTGAACACATGACTCCAGTTAGTTTTACATAATGACTGTTTTGTTTTCATATAATCTGTTACTAATCTTCTGTGCATTGGTTTAGATTTCAGTATGGCAGAATAATCTTGCAACAAACCCAATGATCACTGCACATTAGGAATGTAATAAATGTTTAGTATCTTCTATTTTTGTAGGTTTTTTTTTTTTTTTTTTTTGCAATCTGAAGGAATTGTTGTTTCTGAACATGCACTGTAAATAATTTCCTTACTAATGCTGTTGAATCAATATTATTCAAGTCTGTGTCTGGTATATGTATGCCCCCAGCCACTATTATTTTTCCCACTTGTGTTTCATGCAAGAAGATCATCAACACTTGACGTTGGTGGTCTATACACTCCAACAAATGTTATATATTCCAGGGTTGCCATTATTGTTATATTTACATAATCCCTAGTATTGAAGTTATCATTGAACATGTAATAGTCAAATGTTCCATAGCTATCTTTAATCCCTATCATAATACCTCTACCTGATATTTTTTGTTAAAATGTCTGTTACAGTAAAAACATTTATGACCTGACAGAACTGGTTTCCACTTAATGTCCTTTAACCATGTTTCAAAAACAATAACAACATCCATCTACTGGGAACATTGCAAACTTTCCAAAAAGAAAAAAATATATATTATTAATTTTCCTAGCATTAACAACAATCAGAGATGCATCAGATATTGCTATCCGTGAACTGTTACATTTTTGAATTGGCTAAAATCGTACCTTATGTTTCAAAAATATTGCAAAATATTTGCTGCAAAAATGATCTTCCCTGATCTTGACAAGTGCTGTTGGAACATGTGCACCCAAATTTATGTTTGTATGTTTTACACATTTCCATTTTTAAAACAGGACATTTTTTCATGTAAGCATTTACTCTTATCATTCATGGTGACATGACTCTCCTTCCTATATGTGATTTGTGAAAAATACATTCTAACATCTATATAAGCTATACTGTCTAAGAGGGATGTAAGTTCTCTTCTAACAGTCAGAGAGTTCTTGCGGATGAGATCATTTGTACCAACATGAATAAAAACACATAATTACTTCCTTACATTAAAGCATTCTAAGGTCTGCCTCACATCCTCTGTGTTGGTCCTGGCAAGAATAACATTACCTGATGTTCATGCTCTTCTCTGCAGATGTTAAGTGTCAGTTCCTCTAATAATTGAATATCCAGTTAGAAGACTATCTTTTCTGACAAGATCTGAAGAATCTTCACCTTCTAAGTCAGTATCTGTTCTATCAATTGTACAAAAGAAATGATCTTCATCACCATTAGCCTTATTAATCCCACTGTTTTTACTGCTTATTACATTTGCAAGCATGCAATTCTCATCTAGCTGGCTTTGCACATCCAGAGCTTGAGCCATGTTGACAGTGTCTACTTTCTCCTCTTTTTTCTCTTCAATCCTTCCATGTTCAGTTTGGATTTCTTCTTTTTTACTTACCCTTTCTCTTTTTCATCTACCTTCTCTTTTGGAAAAACTGATGCCTTTTTCTGTAGACTGAAGGTTTTCTGATAGAAAAATGTTCTCATTTCCTGTAATCTGTGTGCTACAAAATGAAGCAGTGTCCTTTTTAGTGTGCATTCTCATTGCTTTACAGACATTTATCAGTTTCTTTTTCTTCTTTGTTATTTGTTGTGAACTTCTTTTTTTTTCTTTCCTTTAATTCACTCTGAATCCTCAGATTGCTGAATGCTTGTATCCAGAATTCCAAAGTTGTCAGTGGCATTATCTTGTTTTATAGGGGTTGAGTGATCTTTACAGACAATAGAAACATCCTACCCTAAATGTGCTGTGGTTACTCTTTGCCTAACATTATTTATCTCTTCAGTCCAGTCCATACCTCTTAACTTCTTAGTGCAAGAAATCTGGGCAAAGCCTTATGTTATGGGAGACAAAGGCCTAAAATAGTGACAAATGTTAAATATTGCTCTTATAAGCTTAGAAAGTTGATAGGATAAGAGATTTTGAATTAACATGCAGTTAACATGCAATTAACATGTACCAAGTCTGAATCTCAATTGTTTGTTATTATTTAGTGACTTCAGTTCTCATTGATGTATCTGAAATACACAAATTTTATGAAGAACAAATGAAAAATATAAGGCAAAAATCTGGGCATTCTGTAAAACTCTGGACAGATGAGAGGCATGGTCCAGTCATTAACATATGTAACAACAGTTCTCCAAGCTGTGATAATTGCACAAGTGCTATCGTCATCAATAAGTCTACATTTACTATCTTCTGACATGAGGAACACAGCTCACCAGTGTTATCAGGTGTTACCTTTAAATATACATAGCATTTATTTATTAATTTTATTTACATTTGTTTACCAGGTAGTGTCTGACTGGGCTAGGAGCCTGTTTTCAGTGGAGACTTGGGGAGAAAAACTCTAAACAGGTAAGTGACAGACAATAACAGCAATTAACAGCAGAGTATTACTTATATGGTACACAATACAAACTCATCATCATCATCATCAGCCCCCTTTTTCTCATTTTTTTTTCATGGGGTCGGGGTATCGTGTTAACTGTTGCCAACTCTCTCGATTCAATGCCACACTCTTTCCTTCTTCAACACTCATGCCAGACTGTCGCAGACCTTCTTTAACACAATCCATCCACCTCTTTGCTGGTTGTCCTCGCTTCCTCTTACCTTCTTCCTGTATGTCCCAAATATTCTCTACCAGATTGTCTTCTGTTTTTCTGCATGTGTCCAAACCACCATAATCTGTTCTCTTTGACCTTTCCTGCAATTGGAGTTACTTTGGCTTCTGCTCTTATGTCTTCATTTCTTCATCTGTCCCACAGTGTGCATCCTACAACCCTTCTCAGGCATTTCTTTTCCATCACCTCTAGCTTCTTCAATTGTTCTAGCTTTACTGCCCAGGTTTCTGTACCATACAGCAGTACTGGTTGGACCACTGTCTTATACACCTTACTTTTCAGCTTCTTGGGCATTCTTCTGTCACAGACTCCACCTGAGACTCTATGCCAGTTGGCTGCAGCTCCTCTGATTCTAGCTTTGACCTCTTCATTCAGACTTCCCTTCTCCTCAATTACACCTCCCAGATATCTGAATCTGCTTACCTGTTCCACTATCTTCCCTTCTATCTCTATTCTCAGCTTCTTCTGATTTCCTCAGTTTGCTGCCATTAATACCGTCGTATCTGTGCTTAGTTTCATCCCATGTGCCTTCAGTTTTACTTCCATTCCCTTATCCTTTGCTGAGGTTCTAGCTCAGAGTCTGCCTGTAATGCCATGTCTGCATACAGCAACTTTGTTAATCTGCCCCCTCCAGTCTATTTGCTAATGTAGCCAATCACCAGTATGAACAGCAGTGAGCTCAGAACTGAACCCTGGTGTACACCCACTCCCACTGGGAATCCCTCTGTGAGGCTGAACACTGTTCATACTTGAGTCATTGGGTCCTTGTACATAGTCTGCACTAATTCTACCAATGTTTCTGGGACTTCAAACCACTGCATTACTGCCCAGATCAGCTTTCTTGGGACCTTGTCATATGCTTTCTCCCTGTTTAGGAATGTTCAGTTGGACTCTCTCCTCATCTCTAGCTTCTTATCAAGTATCTGTCTCACTGTAAACATTGGGTCAGTTGTGCTGCATCCTGATCTGAATCCAAACTTCTCATCTCCCATCTTACATTCTACTATTCTGTATCTGTTTATCAATCACCCTCTCTAGAACTTTCATGCAATGTGATAGGAGTTTGATGCCTCTATGCCTTTCTCTCCACTATCTCCACACTGCTATTAGTACCCTCAGTAACCATTTCTCCCCTATCTCACACAGCATCTTTATCATATCTGCTGTGACCTTTTCTAAGCCTGCTGCTTTCCTTGACTTCATTTTCCTTAGTGCTGTTCTTACTTCTTTTAGGGTGGGCTCCTCTTCTTCTGTCATCGTAGGCTACTTCAGGGGCAGTACAGCTTCTGTGGGGTTTTCAGTCAGAAGCTGCTGGAAATACTCCTTCCTGATGTCCTGTGGACTGGTGAGCAGGTTGTTGCTGGCATCCCTTATGAAGGGTGTCTGACTATCTTCTTTATCTTTCTGTCTTTGTCTTGCAACCTGATATAGTTTCTTTGTGCCACTTACTGAGTCACTTTCCAAAAGTTGGTAGAGTGCTTAGAGAGCCTCTGATGCCCTATTATTTGCTATTGCAACTTCTTTCATAGCATCTTTGTTAGCCAGCTAGTAGTCCTTCCTAGCCTGGCACTCCTTCTTCCTTTTGATGATTTCCTGGACTTCAGCATTCCACCAACAGCTTTCCTTATGTACCTAGCTCAGCCACATATATTTTCTGAAGTCCTAACACATTCTGTTTTTAATGTTGGATACATGGGATGTCCAGCCTCTTCCATAGCATCATGTCATCCACTTCCAATGTCAGTGAATGTAGTAATTCTCAGTTCATGTTTGGCAGGTTGGTTGGTTTTATGTCCAACTTTCGCTCAACAGAGCTATCAGGATGGACAAGTAGATACTGGCTGGCCAGCCGGCCAGTAGCTTATTGACCCAGGCTGTGGGCTTTATGGCAGGCACACACTGGCACATACACCCTCTCACTGTTAGCAAGGGTCCGTGATGATATAGGTCAGAGTAGGCCAGCTCCTCAACCCATTTATTACAGGTAACTACCCATAGTGGCAACAGTAGTCAACATGACCGAATCACCTAGAGCCATATTTTACACCACTGAGTTGGAAGCCCTGCCATGGTGTGCAGTCTGTGAGCCATGTCCTCCTATCTTGAGGATACTGTGCACCACAGTAGATGTCCAAAGTGGGCTGTACAACTCTTCCCCCTATAGGGCACCATATAGAGTCTGTGCTGCTGCCCACAGCTCCATTCATCGGTGAGAGTAAGATGGAAACACTCAGCATGTTTTTTGGACATGGGAGAAACCCCATGGGGGCACAAGGAAAAGGTGCAAACTCCAAACAAGCATTGGTTGGAGGTCAGGATCAGACCTTGTACTTTGTGCATGGGAGGCAAAGACCTTAACCATTATGCCAAGTGTTCCCACTCAACTAACTGATTAAACGTTGGCAAGGAAGCTAGTCAGCAATATTTAAGTGAGTATAAGAATCATGATACATGAATGAACAAGCACATTTTTAATCAGACAGAATACTAACTTACTGTCTCACAAGAGTGAATAAGTTGGAAAGCATACACATTTGAAGTAAGAGAACATCAAGTAAGTGTATTTAGCCTGGCCATGTGCAGGAAGATAGCCAGTGATTGGTGAGGTGTTCTTTTAGGAGTAGTTTGAATTTTTGACTGTAAGGGTCACTTAAGAGTTGTTGGGGAAGTGAACTCCAGGTTTTGGTTATTTTATTAGAGTATAGGGAGTATCCATAGTAGTTATGAGATTTAGTTACTTTTAGAAGTAACTTGTCAGATGACCTGAGGGATCTGAGGTTTTTATTAGGTTGAACTAGATCCAGTAGAGCAGGGCAGTTTTTGGGTTTATGGATGACCCTGTGGGCAATTGTTAGTTGATTGAGAGTTAATAGGTTGGGTAGTACAATCCAGTTGAGTTGGTGAAGTGCCTATCAGTGATGAGATCTGTGGGGTAGGTTTATGGCAAACTTGGCTATTTTGTTATAGCAGGTATCTAGGTTATTCAAATTGGACTTGTGCAGGTTGGTAAAGATTTGGGAGCAATAAAGAAGGGTGGATAGTAGGTGGGATCTAGCTGTGGATAGTTTGGTTAGGTAGGGTTTGGCCCTATAGATTGAGTCAAGTTTGATGTGGACTTTTTCGATTGTTAGTGATATATGTTTGTCAAATTTTAGAAAGTCATATATTGTTACACCTAGAATCTTAGTTTGATCGACTGGTTCAATTTTTGTTCCATTATAGGAGTAGATGGTCAGAGGGGGTTGGTTGTTTTTTTGCTTTTTTGATTACAGAAGACCATAAGATTAGTTTTGTTTAGGTTGAGTATATGTTGATGGTCAGTGAGGTAGTTTTCTATGTCTTGGAGGGATTTTTGTGTCTTTTTTGTAGTTCCTGGGGTAAGGGAGTAAAGCAGATGAGAGAGGCATCATCAGTGTATTGAATGATAGAGGCTAACTGAGCAGAAGTACTGAGAGTACTGGTAAATATGATGAAGAGGAGAGATCCAAGGATGGAAACTTGGTGGACTCCAACAGAGATTGGAAGAAGGGAGAGAGTTTGTTTTCCCATTTGGTAGACTATTGTTGATTAGAAAGATAGCTGTGAAACTAAATGGATGTTGTAATGAGGTTATATGTTACCAGCTTGTTGAGAAGTACTTTGTGGGATACTGCTTCCAAAGCTTTGGCCATATCAAGGAAAATTGATAAGATGAGGTGTCCTTCATTTTTGAGGAGGTTTCCAGTGTTAGTGTAGCTTATAAGTCTGGTATTAGTACTATGCCTAGGTTGGAGACCATGTTGTGTATTGGATAAGAGGTTGCTGTTAAGGAAATGGTCAAGGAGTTGTTGATGAATGAATTTTTCTATTATTTTAGCTACAGGGGAGAGAATGGCAATTGGACAATAATTTGAGAAATCTGTAGACTAGGGTTGCCACCTTTTCAAATGCCCAAAATGGGACATTTTTTGTAGAAACGTGAGATTTTTCAGGACAAAACATACTTGTGGCCAGTGCAAAGGACACTTTTTTTGCAAAATAAAAGCTTATCCTCATAGCATTTGAATTGCTTATACTATTGCATATAACATTTATGTGTTTCAGATGAAAAAAGTATTTGATGCAACTATTAAAGAAAACTTATGAAATATTTTTGCCCTAAAATCTCAGGATATTTGACATTTTTAGTTTTTTTTTCTGCAGGACACAACTGCCCATAGAGGGAGTGTCCCTCTTAAAGAGGGACAGGTGGTAACTCTATTGTGGAAGACCACCTATGTGTAGGGGATGATAATTGATATTTTCCAGAGTAGAGGTATGTATTGTTCAGAAAAGGAGTGGTTGATTTCTTACACTGTACAAAATATTTGTTCTTTAGCAAAGCATTAATGGCATACTCATCCAAGTGAATAAGAAATCCTTAAAGAAAAGAATAATCAAAATCAGTTATCAGAGAATTCAAAGAGAACTTAAATCAACTTCCAAGAGAAATGTCACCCAAACAATAAACTACTAAGTATTAAATTAAGTACAATAAAGTTGTCACTGTGACCATATAAGTTGTTAGTCACATGAAAGCTGGAATTCCTTTACATCGCACATGAATATGAGCAGTAGCTTCTACCCACTGTTGTTCACAGTCACACCTCTTTTTAACAGTAAAGATCAATAAATCATAAACCAAAACAGGATTGTTTAGATAACCCCTCATTGCAATGCTGTCAGACAAGGGATGCCTAAGCACAGCCACTGTTAACTATAAACCCTTTAGTCTCACTAAACTCATGTAAAGTCATGGAACATGTTGTGTGTTGGATTTAAACAAGGTTTTCTAGTTTGATTCTCAACTGGAGTGTCTTATGTGTGGAGTCTGCATGTCCACCCTGTGTTTGCATGAGTTTTCTCTAGGTGGTCTGGTTTCCTCACACATTCTAAAGATATGCAGAATGCGGGGACTGGACATTGTAAATTGACGAAGTGTCAGGTTGCGTGTGTGTGTGTGTGTGTGTGTGTGTGTGTGTGTGTGTGTGTGTGTGTGTGTGTGTGTGTGTGTGTGTGTGTGTGTGTGTGGGTGTGTGTGGGTGTGTGTGGGTGTGTTTGTGTATTGTACACAAGAACAACCACAGCAGGGCTAGCCACCCAGTATTGTGAACACTGGCGCTAGATGATGTCACTGTTGATATGACACCCAGAACCCATGTCCAAAAGTGAGTAAAATGGGGATATGGATGGAAAGATTTAATCAACAGAACTTCATTAATCTGACCATTGAGCATTTCCTAACCCTGGACTCTCATCAGTTCAGCTTTGTCAAAGGTAAATTCTGCCTCTTTCTTCTTCTTCTTTCAGCTGCTCCCGTTAGGGGTCACCAAAGCAGATCAACTGTTTCCATTTCTTCCTGTCCTCTGCATCTTGCTCTGTCACACCAACCACCTGCATGTCCTCTCTCATCACATTCATAAACCTTATCTTAGGCCTTCTTCTTTTCCTGTTACCTGGCAGGTTCATCCTTAGCATCTTTTTCCCAATATACTCTACATCCCTCCTCAGCACATGTCCAAACCAAAGTAATCTTGCCTCTCTGGCTTTGTCTCCAAACCTTCCAACCTGGGCTGACCCTCTAATATACTTATTCCTAATCCTGTCCATCCTCGTCACACCCAGTGCAAATCTTAACATCTTCAACTCTGCCATGTCAAGCTCTGACTCCTGCCTTTTAGTCAATGCCACTGTCTCCAACCCATATAACATAGCTGGTCTCACTACCCTCTTGTAGACCTTCCCTTTCTTTCTTACTGGTACTCGTCTGTCACAAATCACACCTGACACTCTTCTCCACCCACTCCACCCTGCCTCTACTCTCTTCTTCACCTGTCTTCCACACTCACCATTACTCTGAACTGTTGATCCCAAGTACTTAAACTCATTCACCTTTACCAACTCTACTCCCTGCATCCTCACCATTCCTCTATCCTCCCTCTCATTCACACACATATATTCTGTCTTAGTCCTGCTGCCCTTCATTCCTCTTCTCTCTACAGCATATCTTCACCTCTCCAGGGTCTCCTCCACCTGTTCCCTACTCTCACTACAGATCACAATGTCATCTGCAAACATCATAGTCCACGGGGACTCCTGTCTGATCTCGTCTGTCAACCTGTCCATCACCATTGCAAATAAGAAAGGGCTCAGACCTGATCCTTGATGTAATCCCACCTCCACCTTAAACGCATCTGTCACTCCCACCGCAGACCTCACCGCTGTCACACTACCCTCGTACATATCCTGTACCACTCTTACATACTTCTCTGACACTCCCGACCTCCTCATACAATACCAGAACTCCTCTCTAGGCACCCTGTCATATGCTTTCTCTAAATCCACAAAGACACAATGCAGCTCCTTCTGACCTTCTATGTACTTCTCCATCAACACTCTCAGAGCACTCTCAGAGCAAACATCGCATCTGTAGTGCTCTTTCCAGGCATGAAACCATACTGCTGACCACTAATCATCACATCACTTCTTAACCTAGCTTCCACTACTCTTTCCCATAACTTCATGCTGTGACTGATCAGTTTAATCACTCTGTAGTTACTACAGCTCTGCACATCATCCTTATTCTTAAAAATTGGTACAAAAACACTTTTTCTCCATTCCTCAGGCATCCTCTCACTTTCCAAGATTTCATTAAACAATCTAGTTAAAAACTCCACTGCCATTTCACCTAAACAACTCCATGCTTCCACAGGTATGTCATCGGGACCAACAGCCTTTTCGTTCTTCATCCTCTTCATAGCTATCCTTACTTCCTCCTTGCTAATCCACTGCACTTCATGATTCAGTATCCGCACATCATCCAGCCTTCTCTCCCTCTCATTCTCTTCATTCATCAACCCCGCAAAGTACTCTTTCCATCTGCTCAACACACTCTCCTTGCTTGTGAGTATGTTTCCCTCATTATCCTTTATCACCCTTACCTGCTGCACATCTTTACTAGCTCGGTCCCTCTGTCTAGCCAATCGGTACAGGTCCTTTTCTCCCTCCTTAGTGTCCAACCTTTTATACAACTCTTCATACGCCTTATCCTTAGCCTTCGCCACCTCTCTCTTTGCCATGCACCTCATCTGCTTATACTCTTGTCTACTTTCTTCATCTCTTTGACAATCCCACTTCTTCTTCGCCAACCTCTGTATACTCTCCTGTAATTCTTCATTCCACCACCAGGTCTCCTTGTCCTCCTTCCTCTTTTCAGATGTCACACCAAGCACCTTTCTAGCCATCTCTCTTGCTTTCTCTGCTGTAGTTACCCAGCTATTCAGTAACTCTTCACTGCCACCCAGTGCCTGTCTTAACTCTTCCCTGAACATCACCTCACAATTACCCTTTTTCAATTTCTACCATTTGATCCTTGGTGCTGCCCTCACACTCATCCTCCTCTTCTTGATCACCAATGTCATCCTACAAACCACCATCCTATGCTGCCTAACTACACTTTCCCCTGCCACCACTTTACAGTCTCCAATCTCCTTCAGATTGGCCCTTTCACATAAGATATAATCCACCTGTGTGCATCTTCCTCCACTCTTGTATGTCATCCTATGCTCCTCCCTCTTGTTAAAATATGTATTCATCACAGCCATGTCCATCCTTTTCGCAAAATCCACTACCATATGACCTTCTGCATTCCTTTGCTTAACACCATACCTACCCATCACTTCCTCATCCCCTCTGTTCCCTTCACCAACATGCCCATTGAAATCTGCTCCAATCACCAGTCTCTCACCCTTGGGTACAGTCATCACCACTTAATCTAACTCACTCCAAAAATTTTATTTCTCATCCATCGCATACCCAACTTGTGGAGCATATGCACTAACAACATTCATCATTACACCATCAATTTCCAGCTTCATAAACATCACTCTATCCGACACTCTTTTAACCTCCAAAACACTCTTAGCATACTGTTCCTTCAGGATAATGCCTATGCCATTTCCCCTCCCATCCACACCATGATAAAACAATTTGAAACCACCTCCGATACATCTAGCCTTGCTCCTCTTCCATCTGGTCTCTTGCACACACAATATACCAACCATCCTTCAGTCTATTATATCAGCTAGTTCTCTCCCTATACCAGTCATACTGCCAACATTCAAAGTTCCGACCCTCACTATCACAGTCCTAGCCTTTACATGCCTTCGGGCATGCCTTCCACCTCTTCTCCTCCTTCGGCCAACAGTAGCCTGATTTCTGTCAACACCCTGTTGGCCAACAGTACTGGTGGCGGTCATTGTTAACCCGGGCCTCGACCAATCCAGTATGAATTTCTGTACTGTTTTATGCATGTATGGTTTGGCAAAATTTTATGCCGGATGCCCTTCCTGACGCAACCCTCCCCATTTATCCGGGCTTGGGACCAGCACAAAGAAAGGCACTGGCTTGTGCATCCCCAGTGGCTGGGTTAAGTTCTGCCTCCTTAACTTCATTAATTTTATCAAAAACATCAATAAAGCATTAGGTAGAAGTTATGCTTCCTCCTTAACTTCATTAATTTTATCAAAAACATCAATAAAGCATTAGGTAGAAGTTATGTATCACATGCAGCATATCTGGACCTGGACAAGACCTTTAACAGCATTCTTTATGCAAGCGTTATTGACATTCTTGTAAATCTTAACATAAATCTATATATTGTATCACAGCCATAACCAGAATGCAACAACAAGGATGGCTGCCTCAGGCAAAAGCTGTTAGAGGTTAAGATCATTAAGTGCTGATTCTGCAGGAGTGTAGTACCAGTAATATTTTGTGAACCTGTGAGGAAACTGTGCTTCATGAATGAATGCCAATACTGCATTTGCGGTAACAGATGAAGCAGTGTGTGTGTGTGTGTGTGTGTGTGTGTGTGTGTGTGTGTGTGTGTGTGTGTGTGTGTGTGTGTGTGTGTGTGTGTGTGCGTGCACATGTGTGTTGATTTAACGGCAGCAGGCCACTGTAGAGAAGCTTCTTCTTTTTGGGAGGGTCTTCAATTTGAGACTTTCAATTGAGGGGTGCCAGTTCAGTGACCTGCAAAGGCTGCCAGGTGACTCAGCTACAGTTCAGCATTGCGTCAAGAAGAGCTAACTGGTTGTCTGAAAGAAAATATATACCTCTTAACCTCTTAGTATGAGAAATCTGGTAAAGCCACATAAATTGAGGTGACAAAATCTCAAGATCAGGGGCATGTTTTAATTATTGTTTATATAAACTTAGAAACAAGTCTGGAGTTGTAGCAACAGCTTTACTTTATTTGGAGTAAAAAAACAACTTGGTTTAGCACTTTCATCATTGTAAGCAGTATTTTTTTATTCCAAATAGAGTACAGCTGTTGCTACAACTCCAGCCTTGTTTTTCCAACACTCAGCAGCCTGTATTTTTACTACAAGATGTTTTTCTATGAAGATACTGTTGTTGTGGTTGTCATGAATTTAATACTCAAACTGGTTTAAGGCAGTATGTTGCATACCTCTCAACTGTACAGATTTTTGCAGAATGTCCAGATTTTTGCCTCATATTTTTGGAAAGCTTTTCATAAATTTGTGGTCTTCTGGCAAAATAGTGTCAATTCTGTAAAGACTGAAGTTAGAAAATAATAACAGACATTTGACTTTCAGACTTCATGCACTTCAGAAAATTCATGCTAATGCAAAACCTGTTATTTTATCAACTTTTAAGTTTGTAAGAGCAATATTTAAATTGTCCCTATTTGAGAGCCTTTGTCCCACTTTTATTTATAGCTTTGTCCAGATTTCTTGCTCTAAAAGTTTGAAAGGTATACCTCCAGACTTTCAGCACTCAGCATCCTGGTTTTTAACTACAGGAGGCTTTTCCTGGAAGGTACTGTTATTGTAAATGTATTACTTAAACAGGTTTAAAGACAGTGTGCTACTGTGCTTGTTTGTCCAACTACACTATGTAGGTTTATTTTGCATTTTATGAGTTTTTCATCGAGTTGCATAGACACATGCTCAGGTTTTGCTGTTTCATCATCAGATAGATAACACACACTGGTGTGATAAAGGCATATCCCAATGTACTACCCCACTTCTGTAATAAACTCCCTGTGCGTGCAAGCTAAATATCAACCTTGCCACCTTCATGGTAACCCCAGGTTATTAGATGAGTAGTCTCAAATTCTTCTCCAATGTATCTTGTATTCACGTCTCAAGGCTGGTGGTAACTTCTGAGTATGATTTATTAGCTAACATGTAATGGTCTGCAGACTGATTACATATTACTTATGATTCAATGTCCCTAAGAACAGGCTTAGAGGGCAACATTTCCAGGGCCTTTTTATCATCACTGGGACAGAAAGAGCTATATTGTGTTTTTTATATCTATCTGTCTATCTATCTATCTATCTATCTATCTATCTATCTATCTATCTATCTATCTATCTATATAATCTTTAACTTTAAATCATGTCTCTGCTCTGATCCAGTATGTTGGAGTGCATGCACAAGATGTGCGTATGCAGTCTTAGAGCACTAGAGGGCAATATGAACTCAATAAAAACACAATTTCAAAGGCTACAGGTCCAAGTAAGTGGCTGCAAGTTTGTGCACTGAATAATTTTCATGTATGTGGAGAAGTCAGCTTGCACATTTGTACAAGATCTGTTGTTTAAATACAACAAATAATTGTGTTTAACTAGCTGGTAAACATTGTAAAGAGAGAGCATTAGGGGACATCCTGTTTTGGTCTGGTATGTCTTACTAAATCCAAATGATGGCGAAAAACTGTGTTTTACAAAATTAATATAAAAGAAGAAATACTTCAACACAAGATTCCAAAAAGTTTATGGAATATATTAGCTCCACACATGCTTCACTTTAAGGACTGTTGTTATGTAGTGTTTGTTGACTATTATCCAGAAGTGGTAAAAGTGAGAGACACAGAGTCAGATTCTGTTATTATATTTCTTATGGCAGTTTTGTGGGACAAAGGATTCAACATATGCTTATATTTCAGAATACTCTTTAACTTGTAATAATGGACTGGCTTCTTCGAGATATCCAAAGACTGATGAAAACTGGATTGTTGTCCAGCAACCTGAATATATCACATATTGATAATCTGAGTGAAGATTGTTATTTGAAATTGTTTGAGTACAAAAACACAATGCTACCACCTGCTGAGATAGCATTTTCACAACTGTTGAAGGGGAGAAGACAACAAACAAAGCTATTTGTTCCTTCAGTTTTACTGCAGCCAAATCAAATGAAAAATGTAAAAACATTTTGACAACAAACTCAGCTAAAACAGTTGCTGCTATGCACCAAATCAGGTAGACAGGTATCTTCTTGCCATCAAAACTGAAATGCTAAATACTTAAGAGCAGCAAGGCTTTCAGTAAAGCCGGCAGATTGCAGATACTCCTAGAGCATATTTAGATCAGATTAAACAGAAACACTTATTAAAGCACAACAAAGGACTTTTGTACAAAGTGGAACTGATAACATTCTAAACCAATGAGATCTCAGAGAGACTGCCAAATGTAAACAAGTAGGCCTGCTCTGACTCATAGAGGGATAAAGCCCTCCACAAACCCCAGGTGACCCTATTCAACTGACTGTTCTGGTGCTCGGGAGTTCTGGCAGGTACGGTTGGAACTAGGTGGTCTCTGCAAGTCACCTATCCTGGAGAGAGAGGCAGCTCTGGCTCACCACTTATCTGACGCCTAGCTGGATCAATAGGTGTTATACTCATGCAGCACAAGATTGTGAGCACACACTGCCTATGTGTACTTACATCTGGTGCCAAGAGCATGTGGTGGCCAATTCACTGAGATCAGCAGGCAGCTATAGAACTAATACAAATGATGTGGGGTAGGGACAGTCCTTCTAGGAATGAAAATCTATCCCACTCCTACTACATGAGGAGAAAATGGGCTGATAACCATACCTGTCATCTGTTCATTTTTCTTCAGAATGTCCAGATTTTTGCACACATGTTTTTGGTCTTGACTTCACACAATTTGGGTTTTCCAACAAATCACTGAGGACTGATGTCACTAAATAATAACAGACATTTGTTTTTCAGGTTTTACATTTGTCAGAAAATACATGTTGATTTAAAACCTTCTTTTCTAGCAACTTTTGAAATTTGTAAAATCAGTATTTAAAATCTGTCCTTATTTTTCGGCCTTTGCACCCCCCCCCCCCATTATTTTTGCGTCTGGTTAGATTTTGCGTGCTAAGATAAAGACACAGAGGACAGGAATGAATTGCTTAAAGGACTCTTGCCTAGCTCATGGATGTTTGACTGTTGCCCTCTGATGGAATGAGTGGGTGAGCCAGCTGGATTTAGTTTAATGGAGCCATTAATCAAGTATGGTGAAAGTTAAAAAAAAAAGTCTGACTAAGCAAATCCAGAAGATGACGCACCAGAGAGACTGCTCCTGACTTCTGACACTATTCTGAACTTGACATTGTACCCACTTGTGACTGTCATAACCTTCCAGATTGTGATTTTCCATTATATAATGTGACATTACAAGCAAACTGGTTATTATGAGTTATTCTAAATGTGGCTCGAGGCCAAAAAGATATGGAGCACCTATTAAGAAAAACAAAAGACGGCTAGCCTGTACTTTTTTCAAAGAATGACAGATATGGATGAACCATAGGTATCTAAGCTTAATTTATCAAAGTAAAAATTGATAACAGAGAATCATTTTGCTGGCTCCACCTAAATTGGGTTTGTATTTTTTTTTGTATTTTGTTGTTCTTTCTTTTTTTCTTTTTTGGGGTTTTAATTTAGGACAAGTGGAACTCAGCTCCAGTCCGCTAATGATTGGATTTAGATTTGGTGGTAGCTCGACACCCAACCGACACCCAGGCATGCCCCATCACACCACACACACGCATTTCATTCAAAGGCAAGGGAGGACAGGGAGGACTCCACACACTCCACACTCCAGCCAAGCCAGCCATGGGAGAACTGGAGAACCTCTCTCTTGCTGCTAGGCGACAGCCACCACCGCACCAATCATACATATATCATTCTTACAGCTTTTTTAGTTACCAAAGGGAGGGAGGTGATGATAGTTGTAAAGTTATTGTAAATGTCATTCCATGGACATCTGTAAAATCAAATGCTGGATCCTTTGAGGGTGCTTGCTGAGATGCAAAGCTAAATAGCAGCTTAATAAGGAAGCTCTGCAACTGGCTGCTGCAAAGTTAGTGTTATAGTAGATAAGAAATGTTATTCTGATGTGAAAACAATGACTAAGGGTATTCAGGTATGCTGTGGAATTGAAGGTTAGGAAGTGATATGTAGTGGTGGAAGGATGGAAGCAAAAACAGACAAATCTTAAATTAACTCCAAAGCTTGACTGCTGAGATGAGGGCTTTGCAAACAGAGAGCTGCTGAGAGACTTTCAGGAGGATGTTAGTGTGTCCCCAGAGGCAGTGGTGATAATTTCTAGAAAGGCTGAAGTGTTGGAGCAGACAGTTCACTAATTAAAAGGGGAAATGAAAGAGATAAAACTACTAATGCACTGATTGCTAAAAATAAGAATCTAGAGAACAGAAGAATTGCTATGACTATGTTACATTTATGCATAAACGATTGAAGGAAACTTTGATGGATGTACAATATGCAAACTGTCAAGTGGATTTAGCACATAATATTGAAGTTGCTTCAACACTGACATACTGCAATATATGAATGTGAGCTTCACCATTCCAGGTTTTAGGAGTCGCTGCTCTGGCAAATGGCACGTAGAAAAAGTTTCCAGATGTGAGGTATGTTAGCCAAGAAGACATGATTCACACAACCTGAAGTTCAGAACAAGGGGTTGAGAGTCTGTGGATAGCACTCATCTGTTTATTGTATGGGCACAAAGAACCTAGATGCTCACCAAGAATGAATATATAAAGAAAGAAGAGCAAGAACAGCAGCTTGTTAAATGTTGTTCATGTGGCTGCAGCAGGGACTGCAGAAAGAGTGGGAGGTAATACAGTGTGGCTGCAGACAAGTGCAAACGGCAGTAGTGCATATTAGCTGTGCTGGTGCCCTGATGGTCTGTGCAAACCTGCCTGCAAAGAAGCTGCAAGAAGGATAAGTTATGTAGCAGGCTTAAAAGATCATGCAGCATGTGTGCTGATCTATTTTTTGTCAGAATTAAAGGCTGGAAATGGGAAGATAAGAAACTGGTATTACAAGCTAAACATAAGATAATCATAGAATGATCAGGATAGAGATGGGAAAAGATGGATTTTTTTGGTTTAAGGTGCCAATTTTATATATATATATATATATATATATATATATATATATATATATATATATATAAAATTAGAATTATATTTATATGAAAAAGTTGTAGAAGATAGTAAGGGAAGTAAGAGGAAGGTAAGGGGGTTAGTGTAGGTAGCAGGGGTACAAAATAAACATAGAAGACAGACAAGCTTAACAGGGAGGTACTTGCATCATCAAGGATGAGGAATTCAACAAAGAACAAGTCATCAGACATACAAAGCAAAGACAATAGTGATGAGGAGGCTTAGACAACAGGGTCTGTCATAACCAAAAAAGGGAGAGGATTACTGGGATAGGAAATAAGATGGAATTTGTAGCTGCACTTCCTGTCAACAGTGACCCAGAGGGAGCTTGTTCTCCACTATGAGCTCTCTCACCACTGGACCATGGTTCTGATTTTAATGCCATTGCAGGCCAGGGAAACAACACCATCAGATGCCAGCAGAAGGTCTTTGTCTGGTCGATCCAGTCATCCAGCAGCCTATCAATAAGGCCCACCATTTCCTCGAGCTGCTTCTTGTTCACATAAGTGTCACCTCTGCTCTCACTGCTTCCAGCATGTACTAGAGCAACTCCTTCCTTGGCAGGGATGGTGGCAGTGTCCACTGTATTTGCTGCTGTGGCTGTAGTAGTGACAGCTGTGGACACTGATGGCTATAGTGTTGATGGCAGTGGTGTAATAGCCACTGGTGGTAGTAGGACAGGATTGGATGATTGCAGGGGAGCTGGTCCAGATACTGCTACATATTAATGTAAAATTAATGGAGAAAAAAATAAATAAAAAAACAACAAAAATAGCAAATTAATGCATTTAATTGAAATATTAATAAGAAAGTGAGTTGTTGAGAGAAAAATACAAAGATAGTGAGAAAATGAAGGTAAAATGTAACCTGAGTCTTTGCATGTATTACAATGGAATAGCCATGAAACACCCACCCACCCTCATGATTATTTGCAAGTACATAGTCTATAGTTGACTTCAACTCACAGCCTTCAGCATGTGCAAACTAAAAATTAATGTACTGACGTGGATCTACATGTGGAATGCAAGAAATTCCTCTCATGAAATATACACTAATGGTGAGTGTCACATACTTGCAGAAAAGAAATAGACAACAATATACTTCCCACAGGGGACTAGAAACAACAGCCATCCACACAAGCAAAGTGAAAGGCAATGCATTTACATCCATAACGCACACTTGCAAAATGTAAGAGACAGCAACACACAACTTATAAGGGACTTCAACCCATGGCCTTCAGCACTTGCAAAATAAAAGGCAATGGATTTGTATGCTAAGTTACATCCACAATGTAAGAAAAGTCGCCTCTGAAACTTACTTTAATGCTGTGTGTCACACACTTGCAGAATGAGACACAATACACAACCTATAAAAGCCCTGAACTCACAGACTTATGCACATATACAGTGAAAGACAATGCATGTCTATGCTTAGTTACAACCATAATGCATGAAAAACTGACACAAACATTGCAGGTCACATAAGTATAAAATCAAAGTGACGACATGTAGCTCAACCCAATGAATACTTCACATTGTTGTGGGCATTATAATCGGAGGGACAATGCAACAGCATCTGGAAATTATGCACATTTCCAAAAAGAAATGTGTAAAGGTCAGGAACTGACCACAAAGCCGTCAGCATCACCAATGTATATATCCAAGCATCAAGTTGCTGAGCTATCTATAAAACCCTCCTGATGGTTGCGGTTAAACATGGATTAATGCCAGCAGGCTGGTAGCTTAATAAAACAGGATTTGCGCCAAATGGACCAATGCCATGGAGACTGCAGGTCTCATATATTTTCCCATGAAAGAGAGTGCCTGTAGTATTATAAACTACTACAAACACAAAAGCCAAACATAAGAGTTTTCAAAATAGCTTACAAAGGAGGAACCAATCCCACTGGCTGCATAATACTACAACAGCACCACCTTAACATATTGAGCTACAGGTGTAAGTCTCAAGAGCAACCACTAATATATATATATATATATATATATATATATATATATATATATATATATATATATATATACACACTCAACTGTAGAAATATTGAATGCACAACCTGTGCACCAATACTGTAGGTAACAAGGGCTGACCAATGTCTCCATTTATGCAGTACATTCCCTTTGAGGGCAGGTGTATTCTTCAAAATAACAGGTACAATACCAAATGGCATGTGCATTAAACTATTGTCTGAGCATCTTAAACACCTTAATGCTACAGAAGAGATCCCATACAACTGATAGTCTACAACATAGAACTGCATTTATATGTTAAAGGTTTCACTGCAGTCCATGACACTCTGCATAGATATGGTTATTCCAGACAAATCATACGTGACAGTAAAGTACCTCTCAAAACTTGATAAAGTGGCGACGCTGCAGAAATCCATAACTACCCTGACTATTGCTATAATAACTGACTGGATTTCTAACATGTACAGATACCGTATCCACAGTGAGAATACTCTACCTGGTACTCCTTGAGGTGCTCTAGACTCCTACTATGCATGAACACATTCTCTGAAAGTCATTCAGGAGCTGTGGAGAAAGACATGAGAGTACAGGTGACATTTAAATATCAAACAGTGGCAGTTTGCATAAAAAGGTATGGCATGGTTTACTTACACTTCATAGGAAATACCTGTTGCCTCATGTCAGCCTCCCATTTTTCTAGGGGGTCAGGATTTCTTCTTTTTAGGTCACTGTAATGGTGATAGTTTTAGTCACTAATACTGAGTATGCCCGTGGCACTTGTGAGGTCCTGTGCCAAACTATTCCAGGCTTCTGCCTAATAATGAGGCCTTTGGTAACCCTCTTCAAAGAGTCTGAACCTATAATGCTGATGGAGGATATGAAGAAAGATATTTGTTTCCTTTGCTCATGAACTTTGTGCTTTAAACTCTCATTCTAATGCCATAGTGTTTTCTGTGATAGGTTGCATGAGAAATGTGTAAAAAGTTGCTGTCACACAATTTTTCACAAGTGCCTAGTGTCAAGCAACAGGCAGCTCATTGCATGACCTAAAGTGGAAAAGCTCAATATAAGTAGTACATGACAGTCTAAGGTATGAAGTATTGCAGTCCAGCTTCTTGGACTGTAGTGGTAGTGAACTAAACATTACAGCAATTGTACTGTTAGCATCTGTTAGCAGGAATTATAGATATCCACTGAAAGCCATGGGAAAAAAACATGTATGTGCACTGCCACACACAGGTGCCAAGGCATGTGTACAATGCAGTGGATAAGTCAGCATGAAGCTTTCCCAGTGCACATGATGCAAAAATTGAGCTATTCAGAAATTAGTGAGTGTTGAGCCCTCATTTGCATATTCTCTGTGCCCAGATACTCGATAAAGGATGAGAAGAAGTTCTGTTCCTCATTGTACTACAAAAGAAGGCATGGAACAACATCACCTTCAGTGAATTCAATAAATGGTTGACTTATATTACTTGCCTAACATCTAAGTATGTAATTCCAAACTTTTACATCTTAACATACATTATAAATGGGATGGAATACTAGGTCTAATAGTATTACACATCTAAAGCTGGAACACAACTTTTAATGGGTAGAACAAAATGAACTGAGAAAAGGAGTATGACGTCCAGGAATCAGTGGTGGTTAATTCCTTCCTCATGCAACTCTGAGGCATGTTAAATATAAATTTCTGAACTGATCCATCATCTTGCTTTGCCTCATTTGCATACACCAGAATATTCATTTTGATAATATTCTTTATTGTGATGCTACTATATGGCAATTAGTTTATACTACACCCAACTATACTGATTCTCAGTTAAACCCCTCAATATGTATGTCAGAATAATATGTACGAAATGTCTTTATTAATGTAAATTCTATATTGTATGTGAAATGTCTTATATGCGGAGCTTTTCTCCCCGGGACTCCACTGAAAATGGGCAATTCTGGCCCAGCTGGACCATCCCGGTAAACAAATGTAAATAAATAAATAAATAAATACGAGTTGGGAGGGTGGCCTAATGGTTAAGGTGTTTGCCTTACAAACACAAGGTACAGGGTTTGAATCTCACAGGGGATAATTGGCTAGGCTTAAAATGGCTTGCAAGGGCACTTAGCCTTGTACTAATCTATGAACCTAATATATGAATAAATAAATAAACAATTGCCCAGACCCTGACACACCTTTTAGAGCAAGAAATCTGGGCAAAGCCATAAATAAAAGTGGGACAAAGGCCCCAAAAATAGGAACAATTTTTAAATATTGCTCTTATAAACTTAGAAAGCTGCTAGAATAACAGGTTTTGCATTAGCATGGATTTTTATGAAGGATATGAATTCTGAAACGCAAATGTCTGTGATTATTTTCTAACTTCAATCTTTAATGATTTGCCACTAAGTTGCCAGAAAAACACAATTTTATGAAAAACGGCTGAAAAATATGAGGCAAAAATGTGGACATTCTGTGAAAATCTGTACAGTTGCGAGGTATGGCCTAAGTGTGAGTATTCATAGCTCAAAAATATTTGGCTTCAGCACTGTGGAATTTATGAAAGGAGAGGGCAGACATTAGGCTCCACTACCTGGTGACTCTTTGTGTAATGTGCAACAGCTAACCATATACATACACACATGCTAAACAAACACAACTGGAGAAAAACAAAAATGGTGGCTACTGTTGGAGTTATCTGCTCCTGCAGGGAGAAAAAGAAAACTGTTTTAAGGATAGGGAGAAGGAAGACAGAGAGAGATTATGGCAATAAAAATGAATGGGATGGACAATACCGCAGTGCAAGGTAGAGAGGTGGGCAGACAACTGAATGAATTGGTGAGCCCCATGAGCTGTAAAGGGCTGTTACAGTTTGAACTCAAATCCATTCAGATGGATAGTGAAAAGGAGTGATGGTGGATTAAAAGGAGGGGCAGTGCATGGGAATGAAGGACGAATGGATGGAGGCATTTCAGTAATTATGGACAGAGACTGATGCTCATTAAAATATAGTGAACAAATGAAAAAAATGTTGAGAGATTTGGAGATGCTACAATCATTTCTTTAGAAGGGTAAAGGGGCCTGCAAAAAGACCCCAAAGATCAAATGGCAAAGGTGGACAAAGTAAATGAGGATAAGTAGTCAACATCAATGATAAAAGGAAGACCACCCAATAGATGGCTGATTTCCGGAAACCTAGCAGGGATGTGCCAGCAGGCACTGGGGTAGGAAGTGAATTTTAAAATACTGTCACTGGAGTCATTGTATTTCTTTCTTTTTAATTATAATGGGCTTGCTTCATCCATATGGCTGTGTTTTTACAAAGAGGATAGTTTGAGCAAATAATGAAATAAGTAGAGCAGAGGAAAAAGGGATGTCACAGAAAAGTAGAATGGACATTAAAAAGGTGGGCAGCGAAGAAGAGGAGGAAGTATGGCAGTTGAAGATGGAAAATTGTCACCAGCTGGGTTACATTTCATCATGCAAAAGTAACAGATCATATAGGTACTGAATATTAAAATGAGATTTCAATGGAAAATATAAGGAGAATTCAGTTTTAAAAGAGCAAATGTATATAAATGTTTACTTTGTAAATCTTCTCTTGTTTATAATATTGTTTTAGTTGGATATACTCATACTGAAATAGAGTATTGTGCCTAGTTATGGAATGAGTGAAGTAAATTATTTTAAAATATGAATATTTTATTTTTTGCATGCTCTTTAGTAAATACCAATAAATGTTTTAACTTCTTTTTACAGCAGTGAAGGTGGTGGAGGATTAATAGATAAAATTATACTGAATGTCATTTCGAGCAGTAAGGGTACAGATGTTAGGGGGTTTAGCTCCGTTAACTAATATCGTAGGACTAGAACAAGATATCTCTATAGAAGGTAGATAGTGAATGAAAGTAGTAAGGAAGGGTATTTGTTTGGGTTGTAGAAACCTAAAATGCTTTTTGAAAATGGGATAAATTATGAATACTGTTATGCACAGCAATCAATTAGTAAATCATGAGTTTTTGAAAAGAGTGGGGATCAAGATACAAAAATTGTGAGTTTAACTGGTAGGTAATAGGCAGTAATAGATAACAGGGCTCATACAGTCATTGTCAGTGGCGGTTAGCAGGGCTGGAGGACATGCTGAGGTAGAACTTAAATCTTTACTCATTGGTCATTTGTCCCTAGCCTTGCTGGAGTACAAGGAGATGCAAAGTCGGGAGGAGGGTTTTAGGATACTCACTTAGAATGTGGGGAATGGAAAATACAATTAAGATGGAGAGGATACTTAGTTGATAAATTAGACAGAAGATGGAGACAACATTTTTTACAGGGGTTGACACTGAAGGACAGGAATGTCAAAAAGGTAAGAAATTTTTCTTCACTGCTTAGAGATAAGTGTGTCCAAGAACAGTAGTGGGTGATATGTTTAGTCATTACCCATCTATTCATCCATACAATTACAGATGGCTTAGTGGTTAAAGTCTTTGCCTCCCATGCACAAGGTATAAGGTTCAATCCTGACCTCTGACCAATGCCTGTTTGGAGTTTGCATGTTCTCCCTGTGTCTCTGTGGGGTTTCTCCCATGTCCAAACATGCAGAGTGTTTTCATCTCAAATTCACCAATGAATGGAGCTGTGGGCAGCAGCACAGACTCTTCATGGGGCCCTATAGGATGAAGAGTTATACAGACCAACCGCTTTGGGCATTAGTATCCTCAAGACAGGAGAACATGGATCACAAACTGCACACCATGGCAAGGCTAGCCACTAGCCACATACATAGCTGGTGTAAAATATGGCTCTAGTGATTCGTTCATGTCAACTAATGTCGCCAAAAATGGGCATGGGTAGTTACCTGGCCTACTCTGACCCACGCCAGGGACCCATGCTAATGGAGGGAGGGGTATATGTGCCCCTATTGGCCAGTGTGTGCCTGCCATAAAGCCCAGCAGCAGCACCAATAAGCTTCTGGCTGACTGGTGTCTAATTGCCCATCCTGGGTTACCTGGGATAGCTCTATTGAGTGAAAGCTGGACGTAAAACCAATCAACCTAATGAACTAAAAATTAATATGCTTAATGTAGGTTCACTGGACGCAGCTTCATAGGAGGCTGGACATCCTATGTATCCAGGGGATGGAAGGGCAGTGCAGCAAAGCCACTTGGCTTGGGATCCAGAGTCTAATACTCATGTGGAGGGCAGGCTAGAAATGGTGTAGGTATTGTGTTGAGAGAGGCCTCAGAAGGCAGTAAGGGATATCATCAGAATTAATTACAGACTCATGGCAGTCAGACTCCAGTGTAATAATAGGGCAGTATTCATAATCTCAGCATACGGTTGTGATAGTGAGGCTTCAGACAGCATTTGCAGGACCTATTAGATAAAGCAGGACAACAGGAATAAAGAAGGAGAATCCATTCTAGACCTCTGTCTGACAAATGGCTTGATAGTACCCAATACATGGTTCAGAAAGAGAGACAGTCACAAGATCACATACAAGAGTAGTCAACATGCAACTCAAGAAGACTTCCTCCTAATAAGGAAAAGGCACTGAGGCAGAATCCAAAAGTCATCTCCAGTGAAACAGCTGGTCCACAGCATAAACCACTAGTTGCTGCAAGCAGTGGTCAGAGAAGGCTCTAAGGTCAAAAGTTGACTGGAGAGAAAGTACAATAGTTCAAGGAATTATTTAGGGCTCTAGTATCCCAAGAAGAGGAGGAAATAGGTGGAGCTGAAGAAGAATGGCAGCGCCTACAAACAGCATGTGTTAGGACTACAGAAAAGATATATGGCCAAGCCAGGTATGGAAATAAGGTACATAAGGAAAGCTGGTGGTGGAATGCAGAAGTCCAGGAAGTCATCTAAAGAAAAAAGGAGTGCAGGAAGAAGTGAGAGACATAAAAGACTAACCAGGCTAGGAAGGACTACTGGTTGGCTAACAAAGAAGCTAAGAAAGAAGTTCCAAAAGCAAAGAATAGGGCAATGGAGGCACTATACCAACTTCTGGAAAGTGACTAATTAAGGGGCACAAAGAAACTATATCAGGTTGCAAGGCAAAGACAGAAAGATAAAGAAGATAGTCAGACAGCCTTCATAAGGGATGTCAGCAACAACCTGTCCACCAGCCCAGAGAACATCAAAGGCAGATGGAAGGAGTATTTTCAGCAGCTTCTGAATGAAGAAAACCCCACAGACGTTGTACTGCCCCAGAAACAGCCTACAATGAGAGAAGAAGAGGAGCCCACCCTAGAAAGAGTAAGAATAGCACTAAGGAAAATGAAGTCAGGGAAAGCAGCAGGCTCAGATGAGGTCACAGCAGATATGATAAAGATGCTGGGTGAGATAGGGGAGAAATGGCTCCTGAGGGTACTAATAGCAGTGTGGAGAGAAAGGCGTATCCCAGACATGGCTTAAAGTCACATAGAGTGTCCCAGCATACAGGTATGCTGCTGACTGGAGAAAAAGCATGCTCATGCCAGTGTACAAGAACAAAGGGGACATCCACAACTGTGGGCAGTACAGAGGCATCAAACTCCTATCACATTGCATGAAAGTTCTGGAGAGGGTCATTGATAAACAGGTACGTAGAGTAGCAGAATGTAAGATGGGAGATGAGCAGTTTGGATTCAGATCAGGATGCAGCACAACTGACCTGATGTTTGCACTGAGACAGATACTTGAGAAGAAGTTAGAGATGAGGAGAGAGTCCAACTGGGCATTCCTAGACTTGGAGAAAGCATATGACAAGGTCCTAAGAAAGCTGATCTGGGCAATACTGCAGTGGACTGAAGTCCCAGAAACATTGGTAGAATTAGTGCAGGCTATGTACAAGGACCCAGTGACTCAAGTACAGACAGTGTTCGGCCTCACAGAGGGGTTCCCAGTGTGTGTGAGTGTACATCACAGTTCAGCTCTGAGCTAACTGTTGTTCATGCTGGTGATGGACTACTTTAGCAAACAGGTTGGAGGTGATAGATCAACAAAGCTGCTGTATGCAGACAATGTGGAAGTGCAGGCAGACTCTGAGCTAGAACTTCAGCAAAGGATAGGAGCATGGACTGCAAATCTGAAGGCACATGGGATGAAACTAAGCACAGATACGATGGTGGTAATGGCAGAAAATTGGGGAAAACAGAAGAAACTGAGAATAGAGATAGAAGGGAAGACAGTGGAACAGGTAAACAGCTTCAAGTATCTGGAAGGAGTAGTTGAGGAGAAGGGTTGTCTGAATGAAGAGGTCAAAGCTAGAATCAGAGGGGCTGCAGTCAACTGGCATAGAGTATCAGGTGTAGTCTATGACAGAAGAATGCAAAGAAGCTGAAAAGTAAGGTGTACAAGACAGTGGTGCGACCAGTACTGCTGTATGGTGCAGAAACCTGGGCAGTAAAGGCAGAACAGTTGAATAAGCTAGAGGTGATGGAAATGAAGTGCCTGAGAAGGGTGGTAGGATGCACGCTGTGGGACAGATGAAGAAATGAAGACATAAGAGCAGAAGCCAAAGTAGCTCAAATTGCAGAAAAGATCAAAGAGAACAGATTGTGGTGGTCTGGGCAGGTGTATAAAAGGAGAAGACAATCTGGCGAGGAAGACTTGGGACAGACAGGAAGAAGGTAAGAGGAAGCGAGGACGTCCAGCAAAGAGGTGGATGGATTGTGTGAAAGAAGATCTGCGACAGTCAGGCACGAGTGTTGAAGAAGGCAGGAGTGTGGCACTGAATTGAGAGTGTTGGTGACAGTTCACATGATACCCCGACCCCATGTCGAAAAATGGGAAAAAGGGGGCTGATGATGATGATGATGATAAAGGAAGAAGTTTATGAAGGACTCTGAGAGGGAGTTGGGAGATGAAGATAGTGTCACTAGCACTTTGCAGACCAAATGAGGACAGGAAAGCGGTAATTTGGAAGTGTATAGGCCATACAGAAAAGATTATTAAGGAGTGAGAAAGAACTGTGTTAGGAGGGTCTTTGATGTGGTTAAAGAGCCAGACAAAGATACATTATTTGGGTGACTTTACAGAAAGGGTTGGATAGGTTAGGTTTAGTGGCTGTATGAAAAGTATTTAAGAATGGAGGTGTTTACTTTTTTAAGGTAGGTCGGGATGCAGGTCAGTACTTTCAAAGGTATTTACTAAGCAATTGATCTGCAAGGATCTTAAGAAGCCTAGCCTTGCATTCCCATGGTAATATTAGCCCTTATGTTTTGCAATACTAGTATCCAAAGATGGGCCAAACAAGTATATTTTGAAGTAATTACACATTTTCCCTACCCATAAGGGCCAGGGGTGTTAAACCATGGGTGAATTTGTCATTACCCATCTATTCATCCAAATTATATTTGAATAGAGTAAGAAGAGTATTCTACTTTATGTAGAGTGGAAGGCGGTTCCACAGGAGTGGCAGTCTCTTTGATACATACCTCTACCTCCAGCATGTGCTATTAATTTTGTAAAAAAAAAAAATAGGCTACTTGAGTGAGTGTTTATCACACCACTGGACTTGTGAATGTGTAATAAATTTGACAAAATTAGGTCTGTTGAGGCTGTATACATGAGGCAGAGGACACCTGTCAATAGCCTGTACTATATCAAGAAGAGAGACAGTGCTTAAAAATGGACTGCATAACCTGTATGATTTAGGCCCGATATTTTAGTGAGAAAGTATTGTGGTCTTTCAAGTTGTTACAAGTAATTGGACAGGTACATGAAAAAAGGATATCATACTCAATGATTGATGTAATGAGTGCGAATACAGTGGAACAATTACATCCATGGATCTGTATGCCATGCGATGAAAAGGAACTTCCTTACAAAAGTGGCTATGTGGTAATCAAAACCAATTCATTGCTGACATATGTTCTTAGATCTGTAACAACTAGCTCAATTTTCAGAGGGGTCTTGTCAATATGGCAGTTCAAATGGTAATCATGATTGCTAAAAGGATACGATTATACATTTCTTGGAGTTAAGTTTAAGTTCATAGTTTTGATACCAACAATTTGTCTGAGACAGGCCCTCTCGTAAGATCCCACTGTCCTAAGTCAAGTTTATAATGGTACCACCTTTGCAGTCAGCAACAATTCACTTGCCCCAAAGCCTTAAGCTTTGAAATCTTAGAAGCAAATGCCAAAGAGGACAAGGCCAAGGACTGAATCCTGGGGCATTCTGCTGGTGACAGATTTTTGGAGGAAGTAGCACTAAATATCTTCACTTTGTGGGCTCAATATGTGAGCCACTTTGATGCCCAAGCAGTTACACAGTGGATAACATTTAGTTGGCAGAGTTTATTTATGATGCCTGTGTCAGATGGTGTTGAATGCCTTTGTGAAGTCCAAATATGCAGCGTGAACTGAATTGCCCTCCTTTATTGCCTTGGTCACTTTTTTGAAGAAATTGCCCAAGTTAAGTTGGCAGGATTTGCCCTTGATGAATCTGAATGGGGTTGGGTCAAGAGTCTGTAGGTCACCTATATCCCTAATTGTTAGTTCCATAATGATCCGTTCCCTAGCCTTACAGGTGAGTCTGATTAGGTGTATGGGTCTATAATTACCTGGGTCCATTGACACCCCACCTTTGTGCAAGGGAATGACTGTTGCTTTCCTTCATTCATCCAGCACAAAGCTTGCTTTGAGGATAATTTTGAATAGTCTCTACAGAGTATCTGACAGGTCATGTTTTATTCTAAGCAAAAGGCAGTCCGGTATGTTATCCAGCCCCTCAAATGTAGTGTTCTTGACCTTAGATAGTGCCTGGGGAACTTGTTCTTGGGAGATCTGAGGTGTAATGTAGATGTAGGTATTTGCTCTGAGAATATTAGAGGGAGGGGTGAAGTTACAGCTAAATTTATCTGCCCGAAGATTGGCTATATCTACTGGGTCTGAGTAAGAGATATCATTTGCTATTAGCTTTGTACACTGCTAAATATTGTTTCTAAACTGTTTAACATATCTAATGAAAGCCTTGTGGTTATATTTTGCCTGAGTGGCTATTTTACCTCATATTTAGCTTTGCTTGATTTTATCAAGGTGTAGAATTCCTTGTTTAGTTTAGCAAGACCACTTTTGGTGTCTTGAGAGTTATTTACTTTTGCCTGCAATACTTTTTTTCTTTTGTAATAGAGCCTGTTTATGTTAAGGTTCTACTATGGGGTATATTTTGAACTTGGTGTATTTATTTCAGAGGGGGACAGATACATCTATCCAACTATTTATACGTGCATAGAATATGGCAGTAAAGGATTCTACGAAAGCATTTGGATCATCAAGTTGGAGGGGGCATTTCAATTTAGTCAGGTCATCACAGAGTTTTAGTAGACTAGTTGGGGATTGCCATAATGGTCAAGGTGTTAATCTTACAGATGAAAGAAACAGGGTTTGAGTTTCACCTTTGAACGGAAACTGGCATGTCTTGAAAAATAGCCTGCAAGGGCAACTAGCTTACTCTTTACCAATCAACTTATAATACGTTTTGCATGGTCACTGAATACCGAGTTATTGAAAGACATTACAGGCTTCAGTCTTATGGTGAATGTGACTGACTTCTGCCCTGATCTGACCAGTGTGGAGGTTAAAATTGCTGTGGGGTAGAACTGTTCCATATTGGTAAGAACCAAGTCCAGGATTTTATCGTTCACGATTGGCGAATAGTAATGGGTCCAGAAAGTTTGTATTGATGAAGTCCAAAAATCTTTGGATATACATACTTCAGGAAGTAAAAGTCTCTGAGTTTATGGAGGGATAATTAAAGTCTCCTCACAAAAGTGCTGTTTGGCTTAATACCTAGGCACTTCTTACTTGTTAGGTAGGATGTATGAGCCAAGAGGGATATAGAGAGGATCCTATTGTTAGTTTTGATATGATAAGGGATTTTGCTTGTAATAAGTTGGACTCGAAGGAGTTCCAGGTCCTTATATTGTAAAATGAGTCTGGAGGTGAGACTTTTTTTTGTAAGAATATGGAGACATATCCACCTTTCGTGTTTGCAGAGGTTTTTGGTAGACAAAGAAAGAGGGAGGGAAGCTAGGGAATTTAAGAATAATAGAAGGTGAACTGCTGGACCATAGTATGGTATTATTTGATTGGAAATGGGAGAATGATGTAGAGAGGTGATAGAAATGGAAATGAAGATAGTCTTGGGAGGTTAACCAGCTATGAAGGTTACACAAAATAATGATGCAGGTACTGAAGGGAAATTTTGGTGTGAATGGGGATTATGAAATAGGATGGAAGCAGCATGGAGGAGAGGAAAAATAGGACAAAGAGGTAAAATAAGAGGGGAGGAAGTGTAAAAAGTGGGGAGACTTTCAGAAAAACTGCACAGGTTACAAAGCAGGGTATGGGGGCTGGAAAAGGGAGTTGGGGGATATAGAACAGTTGAAGATTCAGTTGTGGGAATGGAAAGTTTGGCAGATCTGGCCAGAGTTAGCAAGGGAGGAGGTTAGTTGGAGGGATACGGAGAGGACAATATAACGTTGCTATGTTGGAATGATCAAATGAAAGAAGTTTGGAAAACAGAAATTAACAGGGAAAGAGAGAAAACAATAGTGGTCTGGGAAAATTAGGAAAGACTCTAGCTAGATATACCTAGTATAGGGAATTATATCGGGTGCAGCATTGTGATGAGGAAGTGCTTAGGATGGGGAGGAGATGTACTGGAAGAAAGGGAAGAGCTAAATTGGGTAATAGTGGGAGTAGAAGTAATGGAGGTGATTTTAAACAGTGGGAAGAATGGAAAGCTGCATGTTACTATCAACGTTTTATAAAACAAAAATGTAGGCACCCAGGATAATGAGCAATTGACAGAGTGTCTTTAATGATAGTGTAGAGAATATGACTTGCCAGAGCTGATGTACGAGGCAACATAGTTTTATATAAGCATTAGAGAGAGAAGAGCTATCTAGGGAATTATTGAATTCTAGCCAATGTAGTTATGCATTTTATATACCATGACAATTGCTAGGATATTATTGAATAGGTTAGAGAAATAGTTATCTGGGGTGATTAAGGAGGAATAGGTAGGTTTTGTTAAATGGAGGCCATGTATAGACTGTTGCAGAATACCATTACATTTTGCAAAGTGGACAAAATTAAGAAGGGGGTGAGAGACTAGTGGTGGTTTTGATGTATAAACAAAATCTTTTTATAGCCTACAATGGGAATTTTTAATCAATATTTTGAGAGAGATAGTAGGAAGGGGGGGGTGAATTTGGAGGGTGAAGGCATTACATAAGAGATTTAGGATTATGGTCTTGTTAAATGAGGGATAGATAGAGGTGGTGACCCTAAGAAGAAGGATAAGACAGGATGTCTACTTTCTCTGAGATTAATTTTTGATTGAAACAGAGATTCTTGGACAGAAGATAACTAGTGTGATAATTAAAATGGTGGAATTCATGGGTGGAGCTAATATCTGTTATTTTGCTGATAACTGCCTGTTTTATGTTAAAATGTACATTGGCTGTTCCCGCCATCATGTACATCTTTACTAAATTCAAGTTGGAGTTAGGGCTTACATTTCATCAAAAAATCTGTAGTGGTTAGAGTGGGGGATAGAAAGGAACTAGGTTTATCTCTGTCTGATGCAGCAGATAAAAACCTATGGCTTGTGATGTATGGTACTGTTGAAGAATTAAGAAGGACGTGTGAAAAGGAAAAGAAAAATAAACTATTAGAGTATTTGTGAGTCACAGGACCTGTTACACTGAGAAAGAGAATAAAAAGGAGTGGTCCAAAAGAAACGGGGACTGCAGATGTACAAAGGCAAAGTGAAAGTATGTATGGAGGGGAAGGAAAAGCCAAATAGCAGGGGGCAAGATAAACAAGCCAAGGAGTGTTTGGAAATTAGTGCAGAGGATTAAGGTTCTAAGCTGTTTTCCTGTAGTCAAGGGTGCAAGGTCGATTCATTCCTCCGCCAAATCTGACTCTGAACAAGTAATATAATCAGACAGTGCTCTCGGGTCACCCTCGAAATGGGACACGTTTCCAGTCGGCTTAGTTAACAAATAAATAAAAGAGAGAAAGGATAAGAGATGTGGGAAATTATAAGATATTCAAGAGTGCTAAATAGGATACAAATATTGGGGGGAATAGCAGGTTGTGCTGGATCAGATGGGAATTAGTGAAACTAGATGGGAAAGGTAAAGCTTTTGGAAGATAAAAAGGGGTACATATATGTCTGTGGACAGGCAGAGTAGAATAAAAATAAACTGAACCTTCCTTTAAGGTGTTTAGTTATGTTTAGTTATGGAGGTGGGGGAGGGAATATGGAGGGAAAAGGTGTGGGTCAGAGTTCAAAAAGGGGGCTGAAAGGGGTAGAAGATGTGATCAGAGGAGTGAAGAGAAGTACAGAACTAGAGTTTAGGGAGTATAATGACATTGTAGAGGAAATTGGAATGGTGAAGGTGGATGTGTATTTTATAAGAGGGTGAATATGTGACTAGAAGAAGAGGTTAAAAGAAAGGAAGGAGGGAATAATTTAGAAGACAGAAGTATATATCAATGAAATGGAATGGGGAATTAAAACAATAGAATAAGGGTGATTTATAAAAGTCTGGGGCAGAAAATGGTGCAATGTAATGGAAAACTTTAAGGAAAGTGGGATTCAGGAAGATGAATGATGGCGATAGGGAGAGATTTGAGAGGAAGTTTGGAAGACAGTGGTAAAAGTGATGCTTTGTGGACTGGTATGGGATGTACATTGGAGGTTTTTACATAAGTGGTGTAGGATGCCAGTCTGAGTAATTAAGGAAGGTTATAGCTGGATGTCAAATGCTGCAGATAGGGATAGAACAGGGCACCCCTGCTACATATGAGGTTGAACAGTAGAGAAGTACAGAAAATATGGGAAGGTGTGCTAAAAGATAAGGGAAAGTTTTTTTTTTTCAGAAAGAGAAGGGAGGACTTCGGCCTTTTGACTTTTTGGGAAAAAAACACAGCTAGAGGGAAGAGGGAAGACAGACAAAAAATTTTAAAGATAAGAATGACAGTGAAGAAAAAGTGGAAAGAAGAAGAAATGAAGCCCTGGTGTAAGGTAGAGATGAGAAGATACATAGCAATGGTTTGGCAATGAAATATGTCAAAAAGATGCAAGGGTACAACAGGGAAGTAGGGAAAGTGAGTCAAGGGAACCAGGAGAGGATCAGAGTATCAGGGGTAGATAATTAAAGTTTGAGTGGTGCGTGGGCAGGAAGGGTGGTGAAGAGTAAAATGTAAAAAGATCAAGGGAAACATGATGGGGAAAAAACTAAAAAGATTAGTAATAATATGAATTATGTTGTTTTTCACTACCAAGTGGTTTGCTACTTTTCTTTTGCCTGTCAATTTCTCTGCTGGTTTGGTGTATGTGCATGTAGTATAGATTTCTTTCTTTCTTGCAAACTGTATATAACTTAATTTCAAGAAATATGAACTAAAAAAGAGAAAATAATGTTTTCAGAAAGAAGAAATGTGAACTAAAAAGGAGGAAATAATGTTTTCAGAAAGAAGAAGTGTTGATACCGTGGTAAAAAGATGTGTAAAGACATGTCAAATGTTCGATAAAAATAAAAAGTAAATAAAAAATGTACAGTAAAAAGGGGGTGGGCTTTTAACTAATCTCTTGTCAGTAGTTTATGCCCTTTTTTCATCGTGTTAAAAAATAACATTGTATTTTGGATGTAAAACAACAATAATAAAAACAGTATTAAATGTATGACTTTATTCTTAAGACTGGTTAGTCCTTCTTAGATACACTTCATGAGCAGTCCAAGAGTTAAATATAAGAAATACACTTCACACATTAGGCTTTTCCTGAACTGATAAAATTTTAAAGTGATGATAAGTACGTTATAAGAGCTGAGGAGACAAACTGAGACAACTTCTTAAGAAAAGCATGGTAAGATTTCATTCAAGCCTAATTATAAGGTCAAAGATGTAGTAGGGTGGGGCAAAAAGGGCAGCCAACCTAAGCACAAGATGCAAGGTGGGGTGCAGTATTTATTACCGGCAGCTTCTGAATATAACTAATGCATTTGCCAAAGAGCTTTAGCTCTGTGTGTGTGGTATTGCTCATTACCGTCGTTAATGAATGCCGATTATGCATTTTCTGTCATGTTGAATACTCAGTAACCTGTAGGCTGCTCTGAGGTGACTTGTGTCTTGCTTTTCAGGCCATGAAAGACCCAATCCTATTTGAATTTCTTTTTAATTTTTTTGCAAAACAGTTGTTCTGCAAACACCTGCACTCGAGACCTAAATCTTTACAAATTAATAAACAAGAGTCACTCAAGAGATAGGTTCCTGACTCACTGGATTCCCAGGTATGAAATATGTTACCACTTAAAGGCAAACAACAAAATACTACTTTGATTACCTTTAATGTTAGTCTTGATGACTGGATGGATAGGCACAAATTTACACCAAGACTATCATGTACAGCTTTGCTTGATTTGGGAGGTGTGCACAAATATGTGCTTGAAAAGGGAGGCATGAACTTTTAAGTGTCTACTTAAGAGGACCATATGACTAGGCATCTTGTGGTCCTCATGATCACTTGCATAAATTATTCTGATGTTCTCTATTAACTTTAGTAAGCAGCTTGTTACATTAAAGCAGAAATGTGACTCTTTTAATCATCCATTTGAAGTTGAGAGGGGTTTGTTGCCCGTGCACTGGCCCAGTAATCAAGAAGCCCCAATCCTCACCACTAGCACCAGTGAGGGGCATGCACATTGGGAAGGATAACAAGTACACACACTTCTACTTCTTCTTCTTTCAGCTTTTCCCAGTTAGGGGTTGCCACAACAGATCACCTATCCGTTCATGATTGGCAACGGAGTTTAACGGTGTCGAGTTGCTAGTCTGACGCCCAACCTTCCACAGAAGGCACACACACGCACACACACTCATGCCTAGGGCTAATTTAGAGTGTCCATTCCACCTACAGCATGTCTTTTCCCTTTAAAAGCACACAGAGATCACAATCAGTCTGGGGCTGGTTTCTGCCTTTCTCTACAGATCCACAGAAAGACTCCCACTGGCACAGCTATAGAGTGGAGTTCTTAGCCAGGGTTCCAAGCCGAGTCCTCCCAGCACTCCCTCTGTCCAACCAGTGCTTCATATTCCTGCCCAAGTAGCTGACACACACACACACACACACACACACACACACACACACACACACACACACACACACTTTGAGATACGATCTATATACAAATACCCAGACACTCCTGGGGAAGCCTGGCACAGGGTCACTAGGTATGCCCCTTCTGCTCAGGTTATAAGGTTGCAATCTATTGCCACCAGAACCCCTACTTATCAGCTACTATAAGGCCATTCGCAAAAGGTGACCAATTTCGCTGTGTAATAATACTGTTATCCAATTAGTAAGTGTGACCAGAACTTTTAAGGCTATTGGAGTGAATTAGTACAGTATCGCTAAATACATGCAAGTTCTCTAGAGCTTAAATGATCGCTTCACAAAACAGCCACAGTTGAAAGGTTTAGAAATAATTAATAATAAATAATAAAAACACAAAACAAATTTCCTCAATTCAAAACAATGCTAGTAAAGAGGTCAGACACAGGAAAATGCTTAAAATGATACTGTAGAATAGAATACATTTTTATACTGTGGTCTTCTTCTCTTTTTTGTGGTATTCTTTCTTTAACACTGTAGAATAGTCTGACATAGTCTAATCTTACTATTTTCTATCTACTTCTAAGAGAAATAATGTTCTAAATAACTTACATGCATACAGAGCAAAGGTAGAATGCTGATGATTTTGTCAGTTTTGAAGACAAATGTAAAATGCTCTCTCTGTCTCTCTGAGATCTCTTAAATTGATAATACATCACTGCTGACTCATTTTAGATTACATCATTCTTGACACTTCTCTGATTCACAGGCTACCAGAAACTCTAAATTTACATTTTTTAGTTTTCTTAGTAAGCTTAAACCTGGCCGGGAAGCCACAGTAATAAAAGACATTATACATGTAAAACCTTGCAATTAACTCTGGTCTCAGAAAAATAGAAGTAATTCCTTCATCCAGACATCCTGTCTCTGAGCTTTGAGATCAAGCAGTCAGAAAATGCTTTACTTTGTCAGTTTTCTTCCAGAAGGGTGCACTGTGGTTACAGTTTTGAAGTTCAGAACATCTAACACAGTTTTTTTTACATTTAGTTTTCTTACATTTGTAAAACAGCCTGTGGATTATAGTAATATTTACAATGACACATAATTATCTACAAAATTCTATCTAGCTGGGCTGGAAGCCTTTCAGTTTTTGACCCCCCCCCCCCCCCCCGAGAACTCAAGCTAGTTTTTCAAGTGTCCCTTGTGAAACATTGCTTGAAAGGGTTAGGTCTATCTGAGTATACCTTACCCCAATTCCTGTCTTGAGAGCCCATCTGCGCTTGCATTCCAAATCCCACTGCGGTGCTGCACTGATATATCATATGCTTGCAACCTTAAGCTCCGTCTTAGCAATTTAGCATTTTGCTGGCTGGCTCAGTGTAACAATGTTAGGGGATTGTGATCTGTAACAACAGTGAATTTACTTCCTTACAGAGAAGGCTGAACTTTATGCAGTGCCCACACTATAGCTAGACATTCCTTTTCTACAGCTGCATAGCATTCCTCCCTGGGTTGGAGCCTATGACTGAGATAAACCATTGGGTGCTCTTCTCCCTCTGAAGAAATCTGGCTAAGTACAGCCCCCACCCCATGGTTTGAAGCATTCACCTGCAAAAAAAATTTTTGATATAATTTGGACTGGCTAACACAGGGGGTCCTCCCAATACGTCTTTAAACTTCTGGAATGCCTGCTCACATGCTGTGGCCCACACTACCTTATCTGGCCTGTTTTTCTTTGTTAGGTCTGTGAGGGGAGCAGCCATGGTACTATAACTGGGGCAAACTTTCTATAGTACCCTGGTATCCCTAAGAATGCCCTCACCTGCTTTTTGTAACAGGTACAGGTCATGCCTGAATGGCTTCCACTTTGGCAGGTTCTGGCCTGATCATTCCACTCCCCACTCTATGTCCCAGGTAGGAGACCTCTGCCATACCCACCTGACATTTGCTGGGCTTAATGGTCAGCCTTGCCTTCTGTAGTCTGCACAGCACCTCCCTGACATGTTGAAGCTGATTTTGACAGGAATGGCTGTATATGGTAATATTATCTAGGTAAACAAGGCAAACCGTCCTGCTCCTGCTAGGATATGATCTACCAGCCTCTGGAAAGGCACTGGGGCATTTTTCATCCCAAAGGGCATCTTTGTGAACTCATACAAGCCAAAAGGATGCACAAAGGCTGGCCTCTCTCTAGCACTGGTAGTCAAGGGCACCTGCCAGTAATGGTTGGTAAGATCAATGGTGGTAAGATACTTAGCCCCACCCAGCTGCTCTAGGGCCTCATCTGTCCTAGGCATGGGGTAAGCATATGACTCTGTATAACTATTTAATTTCCTGTAGTCCACACAGAACCTGGTGCTGCCATCCTTCTTTGTCACCAGCACCACTGTGGAGCCCCAGGGACTGTTAGACTCTTGAATTACCCCTAGTTCCAACATCTCCTGTATCTCCTCCCTCAGAGTATATTTGACTCTCTCAGGCACCCTATAAGGGGCCTGCCTAATAGGCCTTTGGGGTCCTGTATCCACCTGGTGCTGCACCAGGTGGGTGAGCCCTGGTTATCCAGTGAACATGTCCCCAAACTCCTGTAACACTGCTAGAATTTCTTGAACCTGGGTAAGAGATAGCTGCTGGGACATTGCTTCCCCTTCAACTGAGGTGTCAGTCCTAGCTTCACTGAGGAGCTCAGTCACCAGATTTCCCTCAGACTTCTCCTGCATTCCACTGCAAGTACTCATCACAAGGGCCTCCCTATCATGATAAGTCTTCATCATGTTAACATGGTACAGTTTATGCTCCTGCCTAGCAGTTCTACCATGTAGTTAACATCACTTACCTTTCTTCCCACCTTGTAGGGTCCCACCCTAGCTGCTTGCAGCTTGTTGTGTCTAACAGGAATGAGAACCTTTACCTGCTGACCTACAGCATACTCTCTAGCTTAATGATTCCTGTGATACCAGACCTTTTTCTGCTGCTGGGCTTCTGCCACGTTCTCCTGGGTGAAGCCCATGAGGTCCCTGAGCCTTGTCATCAGATTTAGGACATATACCACAACAGACTCCTTGTGGGATTCACACTCCCCTTCCCACTCATCATGAATTAAATCTAGAGGCCCCCTCACCCTATGCCCATACAGCAAGTCAAAAGGTGAAAAACCTGTGGATTCCTGGGGAACCTCTATGTTAGCAAACAACAGATGGGGCAAATATTTGTCTCACTCCCTCTTAAACTAGTCTGCAAATGCCCTTAGCCTGGACTTGATTGGAGAGTTTAACATCTCAACAAGACCTTTAGTCTGGGGATGGTAGGGGGTGGTCTTCATGTGCTTCACCCCACAGTATTTTCACAGACAAGCCAGCAGGTCTGACATGAAATTGGCACCTCTGTCAGTCAGTATTTCTTTTGGGAAACCTACTCTGCTGAAAATCTCTAACAAAGCATTTGCCACCTTTTCTACCTCAATGGAGGACAGAGCCATTGCCTCAGGGTATCTTGTAGCATAATCTACTACCACTAGGATATACTTTTTCCCTGTGGAACTTGGGGTACTCAGAGGCCCCACAATATCCATAGCTACCCTCTGAAATGGCTCCTCAATCCCAGGCAAAGGCATAAAATGAGCTTTCACCTTGTCTCCTGCCTTGCCTATATTTTGGCTCAACTCATAGGTCCTGCAGTACCCTGCTACATCTATGGAAATCCCAGGCCAATAGAAGTTCTGCATAAAACATCTCTTTGTACATTTTATGCCCATATGACCTGCAAAAGGAATATCATGGGCTATGGCTAGAAGTGCCAGATGGTAGGCTCTAGGCACTACCAACTGCTGCATTCTCTCACCTTCTAGCCCTCTCTCAGGGGTCCACTCTATATATAGTAACCCTTGTCCCAGTATACAGAATCCCCCTTCCCTTGAGAATCAGGTGCCCACTAGCTACCTGCCTCAGGCCTTGTAATGTAGGGTCTGAGAGTTAAGCCTGCCTCAACTGTCTCTTTGTAACCCTTCCCAGCTCCCCTTCCACAAGAAGTCTGGTATCCTCTGACAGTGATGCCTCACTGTCAGCCTGGGTACTACTACTCATCTCTCCCCTTGCATTCACTCTGTCCAAGGGAATATCAGTACCCACAGGCAACTGTGGCTCACCTTCAGTCTCACTGCTACAGGGTAGCTCCCTCCCTGAATAACTACCTCACCAGTCCTGGCAGCAAGTGTGTGGTCTCTATGGGTCTCCCCCAGGCTACCAGATGCACATCCTTCTCTCCAAGCCTGGCTGCATGTAACTGCATGAGCACATGGTACTGCATTATCAAAATCATTCCCTATCGGGACATCTGCAGGATATCCTCAAACAAACCTACTTGCTGGCTTCTTTTTCCACCCTTCTTGTCAAGGTGAACCGTAGCCAAAGGTATTTGAAATGGGGTCCCTCCTAAAGCTTTGACTGGAGTAGACTGCCCAGGCAAGCAGTGCTCCTCTGTAACCATTGCAGCCTTCACTATGGTTATGTCAGAGGCTGTGTCTATCTTAGCAATAGCCTTTTGCCACTCACTACGATAGGATATAACATCTGTTGGTAGTTTGGTACCCTTGTTGTCTCAAGACAACTTACTGTTGGCATTTTGTCTTTCCCACTTACTGGCTACCTCATCTTTTGTTCCCCAACTTGCCTCCATGGACAGCTATATGCCACAGGACCCCACTGGTTACATTCAAAACATTTAACCCTAGGTCCTTGATGTGTACCTGGACTAGTGGCTTCCCCTGCTACTGGAGGATTCTGTTGGGGCTGTCTAAGCTTCCAACCATGGTATCCTTTAGACCCATTAGCAGCACTGGGGGTCCCATTCTTGTGTAGTGATGCCCTGCTTGTTAGGTATAGGTCTCCCTTCTTCCCCAACTCACCTGAAGTACCACATTGTCTATCAGTTAACCAGATCCTCATATCCTCAGGCAAAGTGGTAAGGGCTTGTTCCCTCACCAAAAGGTCTGCAAGCCCTTCAAAAGTGGTGACCTGACATCCACTCACCCACCTATGAAAATAAATGCTTAATTCAGCAACATATTCACACAAACTTTCATCTGCTTTGCATCTAAGCTCACAAAACTTTTTCCTATAAGTTTCAGGTGTTAGCTTAAAAAGGTCTAATAAACAATTCTTAACAGCAGTATAATCAAAGAAAATCATGATCAGATAATTTAGACTACACAGTTACAGTTTTACCATGGAGTAAGAGGGTCAGGAACAGTACCCAGAGCCTTTAGTGAACATCATGCTGTTTACATACTCTCTCAAACATATGAATGAAACTATCAAAAGTATCCCCCTCTGTAAACAGTGGAAGAAATTTACTGACCTTCTGTGCTTCTGGGGTCCAGTTACTCCCTTCCCTAATACCTCTATGACTCTGCCAAAGAGTCAGCATCTCCTTTTCATGCTGCCTCTGCCTCTCCTTCTTCACAGCTTCCATTTCCAAATGCCTGGCCTCCAACTCAAGTCTCTTTAGCTCCAGATGGATTTTTAAGTCCTCTGCAGATAGGTTGATGTGTCCATTCTCTGAGTGTTGCACATCTCCATGGCCAGTCTGATCATCCTCTTGATCTTGATTGCTGTTTTCTGATGCAGCTGTGACCAAAGCTGCAATCATGCCTGCCTTAGTCAGGTTTCCGTGCACAAGTCCTTTAGCCTGGTACATCTCAGCCCACTGGTTCCTTGTCAGCTTGCCATACTCCTCTGCTGACATACTTTCCTGACTAACTAAGCTAACAAAAGGAATAAAACAATTGTGATTTAAACTCTGAGTGTTCACCGTGTGGCTGATTTAGAGAACAAAAACACCTTCAGTGATCACTGTGCACAAGCTATAGGAATTCAATGTCCACACCACTACTAGTCAATTAATATGTGATATGGATAACTCACCACAATCAAACAATTAATATTTGATGTGGGTATCCCACCACTGCTAAACAATTAATATGTGATGCCCGTGCACTGACCCAGTAATCAAGGAGCCTCAATTCTCAGCAATAGCACCAGTGAGGGGCATGCACATTGGGAAGGATAACAAGTACACACACAGTAAAGTACAATTTCCCTTAAGAGCACACAGAGATCATAGTCAGTCTGGGGCTGGTTTCTCCCTTTCTCTCCAGATACCCAGAAAGACTCCCCACTGGCACAGCTATATAGTGGAGTCCTTAGCCAGGGTTCCAAGCCAAGTCCTCCCAGAACTCCTGTCCAACCAGTGTATTGTGTCACTGCCCAAGTAGCTGACACACACACACACACACACACACACACACACACACACACACACACACACACACACACACACACACACACACACACAAACACACACACAAACACACACACTTTGAGATATGATTTATATACAAACACACAGACACTCCTGGGGAAGGCTAACACAGGTTCACTAGGTATGTCCCTTCTGCCCAGGCTATAATATTGCTGTGTAATAATACTGTAATCCAGTTAGTAAGTGTGAACAGAACCTTTAAGGCTATTGGAGTAGCTTAGTACAGTATCACTAAATACATGCAAGTACTCTAGAGCTGAAATGATCTCTTCACAAAACAGCCACAGTCGAAAGGTTTAAAAATATGTAATAATAAATAATAAAAACACAAGACAAAACTCCTCAATTCAACACAGTGCTAGTCAAGAGTTCAGAGATCACTGGAAAATGCTTAAAATAATACTGTAGAATCGTCTGACATAAATATAGAAAACAGGTAGTCTAATCTTACTATGTTCTATCTATTTCTAAGAGACACAATGTTCTAAATAACTTACATACATACAGAGCAAAGGCAGAGTGCTTGTGATGTCAGTTCCGAAGACAAATGCAAAATGCTTTCTCTTTCTTAATGAGATCTCTTAAATTGATAATACATCACTGCTGACTCATTTTAGATTACATCATTCTTGACACTTCTCTGGTTCCCAGGCTACCAGAAACTCTAAATTTACATTTCTTAATTTTCTTAGTAAGCTTGTACCTGGCCAGGAAGCTACAGCAATAAAATACATTATACATGTAAAACCTTGCAATTAACTCTGGTCTCAAAACAATCCTGTCTCTGAGCTTTGAGATCAGTCATAAAATTCTTTACTTTATCAGCTTTCTTCCAGCAGGGTGCACTATGATTACATTTTTGAAGTTCAGAACATATAACACAGTTTTTCTTTCATTTAGCTTTCTTATGTTTGTAAAACAGCCTGTGAATTATATTAATATTTATAATGACATAGAATTATCTACAAAATTCTGTCTAGTTGGGCTGGCAGCCTTTCAATTTTATACAGGGGGTTTCAGATCAGGGAACAGCACTTGGTGTCAAGAGAGTCAGCCATATCTTTGTAAAATGTGTACTGAAGATGCCGAGCAGCATGAAAGTGACATACAAAGGGACAGACAGATAAGTTAATTGCTATCTAAATGGCACTGTGCAGCATTACTTTCTAGATAAGAAAATCTACTTTGCGTTGAAGAAAAGTGGTGTATAAGGTACAGTACTCCTTTTAGTAATGGAAGGTTAAGATCATGTATTAGGTACTAAACCAGTATAAAATGATAATGTGGAGAACAATGCAACAACAGGCTTTTACAAATGAGAAATGTTCTGGGCCAGTCCGAGGGCTCCAACATGTATAGACTCTACTTGACTCATTTATTGCTACTTTCAAGTTTATATTTTCTAGGACTGGATGGGCATTTGATACCTGCTGTTGACTTTCAACCGGTACTAGCCTAGGTATCTACTGGTTTATTCAAGACTAGTAAAATGTTAAAACATAATACAGCTTATTTTTGCTTTTGGGTGTTTCTTTTCTTATTACGGCTCAGCATGCCTGCTTGCCTGCCTGCCTGCCCCTCCCCCCCAAATATCTTTTAAATTCTTGATCTGTGGTTGACTAATTTTTCTGTCTTTGCTTTTTAACTGTTCACTGTCTCCTTGACAGTAGATTAAATATCTGCTACAAAGTAAACAGACAATATTACAGGTTGCTACATTGTCATGACAAGACCAAAAATACCTTGAGAATCAGTTGCTAAAGCTACGATGTTTATGCTATCCACAAACACACCGTGCAGAACAAGGCCTTCTGCTACTGCTACTTTCTCTATCAGCAAGTTATACTTAGTAACTGCTCAGACCACTGAAATGTGGAACATAAATATTACCATTACAAGGCCTGCCACCTAGCAGATCCTGCATATGAGGACCTATCAAAGCAGTTCTTAACTACTATTATTTTAGATTTTATAGGGAAGTTCACTTAACGACACATCATATTGTACAGTACTAATCTCTGCAGATCTGCAACTCAGTGAAGAAATTAAAATGTACACAGATGCATTCCATTAGCTGCAGATTAAATCATGTTGCCGCTGATCTACATATTTATTAATTTATTTTGTAATTGTGTCATAGTATGTCATAATGGTCGAACGCTAATGTTTCAGAATGAATAAAGTAATACTTTTCTAAAATATATACAAAGGTACTCTTGACTGACTTTAAGTTAGAGGGCAACAAGTTTCTAAATGCTCAGGTTTCCTGGAACTTTAAAAGTACTTATGTGTTCTTTTAACTTCTGTTACAAGTGCTTTATTTGGTTTTGAATTCTTTACTCAACCTTAATACTCCAATGATTTAGCTGATGTTTTTGAACTGAAGTTATTATCTCAAAGTAGCTTAAAAATCAACCCAGACAGCAGTATATTAACTGGCTATACATCCCACTTTAAGACAGTTGTTTAAATTCTATTATTGCTATGAGGCTGTTACTATTTTTACCTGAAAGGAAACTTAGTTGGATCACAAGATATTTTGAAGCACTGTCTCTATGGAAAGATGAAACTGTGCAGTTATTGCAAGTGTAGCCCTCGTGCTAAGAAGACTTGACATTTAAAACATTTCCTCAGTTTTGTGAGTGTACTATGCCTTGTGTTATCTGACACCACCTAGCTGCAGATACCTCCTTTAGCTTTGAACCAGATCCCTATTCAATGAACTCTTCAGATTTTACATTCCAGAGTGTTTCCCTCCCTCTGGCATTCATCATGAAGATGGCTGCCAGTCAGAGAAGTAAAAAGTGCAAATTCAGAGATTTTTTTTCTCATAAAGTATCTGTTTTGTCTGTCTTGCTTGGTGAATTCATTAGGTTAATGAGTTTACAGCTACTTGCTTGAGCATGTTCTTAAACTTTTATTTCACCTGCTTTAATATCTCATTTTATTTATTTCTTTTCTTTTTGTCTTTAATTTGTTAAATGATTATTTTTTACCACATGCAATTGCAACCTGAGCATAGAGCAGCCATGTACATTAATTAAGCATATGCATTTGAATCCATCTACATTATCATTCAGAACAGATGTACATGTAACATGTGACTACTGACTCCTTGTAGCTAGTAAGCCTTGCAGAGCATTGCAGTTCTTTGCTATGTTTAATAGCAAGTTTGTATCACAAGTAAAAGGTGAATGCTTTTTTTGTGTGAATCCATGAACATGAAATAGTAAGGTGCCTCAAATCTGTAAAACCTATTACACTGAAAACATGTCACGTGTTTAGAATCTGTTGGTGCTTCATTTTCATACTTGGTTGGTCTAAGGGGAAGCTCATATTATTTGTGCCCAATCATTTTCCAAGCTTCTAATTTTTGGTGAAGAAATATCCTAACCTGACCACTTTAGTAATTCATCTACACTATTTGTAGTTTCAGTGAAAAAAGTACTTGGATGGAGTCTGAAGACAATGAAGATGTTTCTTCATTATCAAAACTGGTATCTGGGAATGGCAATGAATGTATATTAATGCCCTTGCAACATCTGAAGATGTCAGGAAAGGTGTTTTTTTTATTTTATTTTGCAGTTTACCTTTGTGGTACTGCCCAAGATTACAGATATCTGTTCTGAAAAGGTCTGATATAGATTGTTGCTTTGCCAATGTGACTTCTTAAAATATATTAAGCATGTTAAACTATTGCTTGATACTAATTTAAAAGTCTATAAATGCTTGAGATAATGATGGGATACTATTGAAAGTCTCTATAATTGAAAATGAGATTCCCTGCCTTGGCTGTACTGGAATGTATGCATGTTCAGTAGATTCTCAAATAACATACTTTATTTCTTGTTGAATTACTTGCACTTATAATATTATATATATCTACTCTACCAAAGCTACTACCATCAGCCCTGTTTTAAATTTGCTTAGTTTAGCGGCAGCTTTATGGAGTCACATCTGAATAGCTTGATGATCATCTTTATAACCCATTTAATGGAAGATATCAAAGCTGAAGCACCCCTGAACCCAAAAACCTTAGGATGAGACTGGCTCCATGGCACAGGGGTCAGATGCCTAAATAAGATCCAGGCAGCTGTGCCTCTGGGAATGGAAATGATAGACAGGGAGGGGACAAAATGAAGAGGCATGACTTACTTGCCTCTCTTGAGGGGAGGTAGGGTTTTTGCTTACTCAAGGGTGCAAAGGGTGGTGCTAACTTCCTGGTGGATTCTGGGAAGCTCACTGTTCATGCCACTTGGGGTTGGCAGGGAAGCATAGGAGGAATTTATTTTGTAGAAGTGAAGGGAAAGCTTATGCCTTATCTGATATATGCATTAGAAATGGGGGAAACTTAGAATGGAAAACTTCAAAAGAACCCTGATGATTGTTTCAATGATGGCCCTTCCCAGCTGACCCTTACCTGAGTAAAGGGAATGAATGGACCCATTGGCCATTAATGAGGTGCTGATCAACAGACAGTGGAAAGAGTGCAAAAAAAATAACAGGTGGAATTAGCTTAGCTTTTTAGATATATTTAGTGTTACTTCCTTTTTTTGAAAGTCTGTCTAGTGTTTCAGTCTTTTTGTGTCGACAGTGTCTTATGGCTGCAGAAAACTTTTCATATTTAATGCCTCTCTCTTTCTGGAGTGATTTTTGTAAAGAACTCTTAAGCCACATTATAGTTAAATAAAAAGATAAGGCCATTAACCCTCTTAATCTTCCCAATTTTATTTTATTTTTTTAGATGAACCATATCACTGAATGTAATGCAAAAGCCTAAACAAAGAAACACAATGTGCAATAGTCTTTGGAGGCTATTTGCCTACCAAAAGCACATGTTTTAACTGTTCTGGTGGAGAATATATACCCCTGAAGCAGAAGAAAGATCATAAAAAATCAAAAAGTGGTCTATATACAGCAAAAGTATCTTACACATAGTTAATAATAGATACACAGTGTTAACAATAACTGAAGACAATACATGATATTATTGATTTCATATGGGATTCTCATACTACCTATTCAGTACTATCACTTGCATGATACCACTGAAAACATTAACGGCGTAGAAAACAGATTGGGATGAATGACCACATCAGTGCACCTCTGATGGTAAGTTATCCTAATTGCAGTTGATTTACTGTTACAGTGACCCTGCACAAAACATGACTATTTATTTACTTTGTTGATTAGGTTAGTCCCACTAGTCCAGTGGTCTCTTTTCAGGGAAGACCCAAGGTGGTACTCATAATGACTAGGGGAAATTTGACCAAGACAATGGAAAACTTCACTTATTGTTTTCAATACATGCCTTAGGATCTTTGACATCCACCTCAGCTACAACCAGACAAGCAGATGGGACCTCGATGTAATATCTCTTCTGAAGGATGATATACTGAGGAGTGCAGGACTTCCCTTTACACTGTGCAACAGAATCAGTATGAGAAAATTAAACCATAGAACTTGGTGGAGGGAATAAAACCCACAACCTTCTAATCATTTTCTACCACCAAATGTATGTGCACTACCTGTTTACTTACTGTCTTGTTACTGATAGGAGCACAGTTTCACAAATGCTAAGCACATCCTTGCAGTAAACCTTATTTTCAATTATTTTAAATCACACATACTTCACTGCCACAAATCCTGTTATGGTAAATCTTCTTCCCAGTAGTTTGCACATCACTGAATATCTATTTCATATTGCAAACATGTTTACAGCAACAGAGGATGTTTTACATTTTTTGCCCATTTAACCTATTCCATAATGATGTAATCAATTATAATAATGAGACTCTTACTGCTGGTGAGACAATATAACCGACTTGCATTACAACTGTGACATATCTTTGCTTGCCAGTATGGAATAGTGTGTGTGTGTGTGTGTGTGTGTGTGTGTGTGTGTGTGTGTGTGTGTGTGTGTGTGTGTGTGTGTGTGTGTGTGTGTGTGTGTGTGTGTGTGTGTATGTGTGTGTGTGTGTGTGTGTGTTTATGCACATGTCTGTATGTACAGGGGGCATTTAATGTACTTATAATATTTAACTACAAAGAAATTGATTCATCATACTAAAGGAATGGATAAATTTGCAAATAAAATAATTAATCTGGATCTGAAATATGATATAAATCACACTCAGGACATTCACTGATGTTATATCTAAACTATTAGAAGTATAATCTTCCATCAAAATGACATGTACCTGATGTTACAATGATCAACAACTTTGTTGTGTCTTTTGGCTTTTCCCGGTTAGGGGTCGCCACAGCAGAACTCCGGCCCGCTAATGATTGGTAGATGATTTTTACATGCCGAGTTACCAGCCCTGATGCACAACCTTCAACGAAGGTACGCCCATTCATGCATGTCTCCAGCAAGAAGATACTCTAGCTGAGAATCGAACCGGACAGCATCTTACTGTGAGGCGACAACGCTACAGCGAAAATCAAAACATTGTTTCACAAAAGATCAAAAAAGCACAATATTTTTTGTGAGGGGTGGCAATCCCCCCTGCACCCTTACCCCCAACTAACTATATATACCAATGCTGAGATTACACTGTCATGTGGAAAATGGCATATTCCCCAATCTCAACCATACCTTGATCTTATACTGGGAAAGCCAATATATTTCAATAAGCTGATATTCAATCAGTTGAACTGTCTCAGCCAGTTGTCAATGAATTTCCATTGTGACAGAAAGTAGTGCTCCAAAGCTGTAATATGTGGTGTGATGCCCCACCACTGGAAATGTAATCAAGGAGCCTCAATCCTCACCACTGGCACCAGTGGGGGACGTACACTGGGAGGATTACAGGTACACACAGACACAGTATTTCCAGATGCAGCTGTCTGCACAAGTGCAATTTGCCTTAAGAGCCCACAGAGACCACAGTTAGTCCGGGGCTGGTTTCTCCCTCTTTCACCAGATCATCAGTAAGACTCCTCACTGGCACAGCTATAGAGTTGAGATTTCAGCTGAGTGACCAAGCCAAGACATCCAGCACCCTTCTCTGTCCAATCAGTGCTTCATGTCCCTGCCAAAGTAACTGACACATGCACTCCTTGAGGTTCGATTTACATACACACACACACACACACACACACACACACACACACACACACACACACACACACACACACACACTGGGAAAGGCTGGCACAGGTTTGCTAACTATGCCTTCTTCTGCCCAGACTATAAGATGGTTTCCACTGCCACCAGTCACTCCATATCAGTTACTTTAAAGCCATTAACAAAGGGTGTCCAATCTTACTGTGCAATGTTACTATTAATACAAATGGTAGTTTGACCACTAGCAAAGTTATTAGAAGTGGCCTACACAGTGTCATCAGATAAATATGCAAGTACTCTCAGAATTTAAATAACTCTAGACAGATCAGCCACAATGAAAGGTTTAAATATATTTAACAATAAATAATAAAAGAACAAGAAAATAGAGCAGAATTGCTTTAACTGCTTTCTATATTTACTGGCTGATAACTACTGTTCTATAATGTCTTATATTGCTGCTGGCAAAGTCCTTACTTGTATTTATGAACTTTGATTTAATTAGTTTATCTGCTGCTACTAAGTAGAACAGAATTTGTTTTATTTTTTAACTGCTGTTTATATATATATTGTTATACAAAAGGGGTACACAAGTGCTGCATCATATAATCTTGCATTGCTGCTACCAAAGACTTAATATGTATTACTGCTAACCAGCTCTTATGTCCCTGCGTATCTCACTATGCATGTTTTTTTTTTTAAATGTACATTGGATACTACAATAATTGTGTCAGGGTTTGATTACTGTTATTTTGAGAAGTTCTACCTTGCTTTTTTATCTATGTCTCTTATCCTCTATCTTGTCTCACTTGCCTCCTAAAGTTACTCTACTCATCCTGGGCTTCTAGTGCTAGTCAGCAGGAAACTAAGAACCCCCTCCAAATATCGGAGGGTCACCTCATTGCATAACAATCCTACAATCCCTTTTCAAGGAAAACAGTAAAGTATGTCTGCTGAATAATTCCAACAAGAAAGACTTTCTATTGACTGTACCAAAATATAAATGTTGTATCCAGGCCTGAGCAAGGACAGCCAGCAGCCCTTGCTTCCCCTTCTACTTTACCTTCACTATCTCATCCCTCCTACCTGTATAGATACGCCCCTAGTTTTTCTTGTTTTTTTTCTCACTTTCCAACTGTAGTCTACCATTTTTACTCCCTCTCAATCTAGCCTGCAATATTAGAATTGCTCACTAGATGGTACCCTAATTCCGGATATTTTCTTCTCTTACCCTTTTTCTCATTATCAACTCCTTACCCCAGTTCTTAACTTCAGTAGTCCCCGAAGTGCTATTTAGCTGTCTCTTTTGTTTTTTCCTTCATTTCTACTGTCCACTGACATCTCTCCAGTCCTCTTTCTCCCTTTTTTCCCTTTCCCCTTCATATCTACAGACTAGAGACACTTTCTAGCCCCTATTCTATTCCATTCCACCACTAGACCCCACTCCAACCCCAAATAATTCTGGAATACCATTTACAAGCTTCTACACCCTGGTAACCCATCCCCTCCTAACCTTTCCCAAACTGTTCACCTTTAGAAACAGCTACATCCCTCAACTCCTTCTTTGTAGACTCCATACAAAAACTAGTTAAATCTAATACAAAGTCTATTCCTTACACTCCCTCCAACCACTCTACCTTCACCAACAAACCTATCCCCACTACTGTTATTAAATCCTTACTTTTAAAACTTAAGCCCTGCTCTCCTTTAGCAGACAACCTGCCCCTCTATACCTAAAAATAGCAGCCTCCTCTATAGCCTATCCAGTCTCCATACTTATTAACCGATCTATCCAGGAAAACATAGTCCCACAAATATGGAAAAAAGCATACATTATTCCCTTACACAAAAGTGGCAACTCCACCGACCCCTCAAATTTCAGACTTATTGCTATCCTATCTCCTCTCTCAAAAATCTTAGAAAAGATCCACAAACAACTCCTGCCACATATAACTGATGAAAATCTCCTGACACCTACTCAATGATGCTTCTACCCCCACCGCCCTACTGTCCTTCACTAACTCCATCTCTACCTCTCTCAACAACAAACTAGTATCATCCCTCTTCCTAGACCTCTCTAAGGCTTTTGAAACTGTTTCACATAACTTCTTGCTCTCCAAACTTTCCTCCTTTAACCTGTCTTACTCTACCGTTAACTGGTTCTCCTCTTACCTATCTAATAGAACCCAATCTGTCAAATGGTTATCTGCTACCTCACCTTTCCTTCCCGTTCTTACTGGAGTCCCTCAAGGCTCTATCCTGGGCTCCCTACTATTCAACATTTTTACAAATTATCTCTTCCCCTCCTGTCCTCACTCTAAACTTATTCAATATACAGATGATTCTACAATCATCTCTACCTCAGACAACCTAACTCACCTAAATACCCTCACACAAGACACACTCCTGTCTGTCAAAAAATGGCTCACCACTAACCAACTCCTACTTAACCTCAATAAAACCAAACTCCTACTTTTCCTTCCCATACCTCTCCAACATCTCAAAACCTCCTTCTCTATCTCTTTCCTAAACAATACAATCATTATGGCAGAGGCTCACACCAAACTTCTTGATGTATACATTGATGATGAACTAAAATTTGACATCCACATCAACAAACTGCATCAAAAAGATTAATCAGAAACTTGGACTATTATACAGAAATAAAAAATTCCTTACACAGGAAAATAGAACCTTCCTCACCCACGCCTACCTCCTTCCAACATTACTATATGTGGCCTATATTTTTACCAACCTCCAAAAAATCTATTACATAAACTTGAATTAACCTATGATAAAATTGCCAGATTTGCCACAAATCTCCCCTACTTCTCACACCACTGCCTCTCTCTCTACAAAAACTTAATTGGCCAGAGTTCCACAACCAACTCCTTCTACCTCAGCTTCATATGACACAATCTGTCCTGCTACACCCCCAAGCCTGTCCCTCGTTAATTACTCTCATTTCACCTTATGTCCCTAATCACAAACTTTGTAGCTCTGACCAACACCTACTTCAAATCTCCAAACTTAATGAAACCATAAGTAAAAGACTATATAGTCATGCAGTCTCCACTGCTTGGAATAACCTCCCTCTCCCCATCAGATCTCTCCAAAATTTACCCAATTTCACAATTGCCCTAAAGGACTACCTGCAAAAATCATGTTCTTGCCCCTGTAAAAACCCCACTTGACCCCCCTGATTGTAAGCCTGCTTTACCTTTCCTTCCATCCTATACTTCCTTTTTCTCAACATCTTTTTAATGCTTACTAAGCCCTGTCATGCCCTCTAACCCCTCCTCACCTTTCACCTTTAATCTTTTATTTCTTCTGCCTTCTCCCTATCAATCATGAACTCCTCTACATGTGTTTTTCCCTCTAAATAGAGCATTGAACTTATCATATAAACCTATCTTACAAACGTCTCTAGTCTATATTTTTTTCCATTTTTTTATATGCAACTGTAAATAATTTTATATCTGTTTTTCAGTTTTATATGCAACTGTAAATAATTCTGGTATCTAACTGTAAAAGCTATTGCAACTGTAAACTTGTTTCTGTATCTTCTGTAAACATTGTATTCTGGAGCTTTTCTCCTCGGGTCTCTGCTGAAAAACAGCACCTGCCCAGCCAGACTAACCCAGATAACAAATGGCAATAAATAAATAAATAAATAAATGATTGTATACCCTGTCTTTCAGCCATTTCAGCATCTTCCCAACATAAAAACTTAAACAACGGTTGCAAGTCGCGAAATATATTATATTACTGGTGCTACAAGAGGCATAAAACCTAGCTTTAAACGTAAAATTAATGGCAGGGTGTTCATAACACTGCATCTTGCTTATAACTTTACATGTCAGACAATTCATACAAGGAAACGTACCTAATTTGTACCAGGACTTCTGTCTTGGTTGTTTATCATTGCACAATAGCTGTTTTAGAATAAGACTGTTCTTTTAAGTAAACCTAGCCCCCCCCCCACACACAACCACAGCCGTCATCCTATCTGCTATCAAAAGGTGCCAGTTCTTCTTTATTATGTTACATGTGATGCTGTTGTCATTAGTATACTTAGTATCAAAGGAGACCCTATCATCTCGATAGCTGTTCTTAGTCATATTTAAAGGCAGGTCAGATGAAGACCCTGAGTTTTTACTAACTGCATCCGTAAAAACATCCTTCCTTATTGTTCCAGTAGTAGATTTATTATATCCTCTATCTACAAACAATTGTTCAAGACTGGCTACTTCTTTCTTCAACACTTCTTCATCATTGCAGATCCTCTTAACCCTATTTATTTGCCCTCTTATTATGTTAGGAAACAGATGTCTGGAATGCATACTACTTTTATCAAGTATGCCATTCCGCCAACATTATTTGCAAAATAAAGTGGCAGAAATAGTTCCTATTTCATCCTTGGTGATGGAGACATCGAAGAAATCAACTTTAGTACATGAAGATGTTACAGTAAATCTCAAGAAGTCCATAGTGGATTCTAGATATGAGACAAAATCAAGTAGGGAGGATAACTCTCCTTCCCATAACATAAAAATGTCATCCACAAAGCGCCTATACATCTTGATGTTCCCACTAAGTATATTATTATATAGATGTGCTTCCCAATAATATACAACCAGATTAGCATAGGAATTAATGAATGGGGTGCCCAGAGTGACACCCCATTTATGGAAATATATTCTACCATCATACATGAACACATTAAGGCATAGGATCAAATCCAATAGTGTACATATCAGGGTTACTTTATCATTACATATAGCTTTCAAATCATTCAACACTTCTCTCACTGCCTCTAAACCATAATCATTTGGTATTGATTTGAACAGACTTTGAACATCTATGGTGACCATCAAGCAGTGGGTTATGTCAAGTTCCTCATTACAAGCATTAAGATCTCTCAAAAACTGTGTAGTATCTTTGAGAATAGTGGGTATATTTGCAATCAACAACAATAACTTGCCTTCCACATAAATAGACAAGGGTTTTGTTGCCCAGCCACTTCCAGCCACTATTGGTCTCATTGGTGGCATATGTAAAGATTTATGAACTTTAGCTAACCCCTTTATGTATGGTATAACCGGATGTTCAACACTAAAATAATGATATTGCATTTCATTTATCTGTCTGCACATCAGCAAATCATAAAGTGTATCACCTATGGTTTTCACAATGACATTAAACTCAGGTCGTTGTATCAAGCTATAAGTATTGACATCATTCAGCATGTTACACATAGCTAAATAATAGTCCATTCTATTTAATAGAACCACCTCTCCTCCCTTATCAGCTGGCTTAATACAGAGTTCAGCATACTCCCTTAAAGTTTGCAAGGCCTGTTGTTCTGTATGGCTTAAATTATAGAAATTCTTCTTATGTTTGCTATACAAACTGTCACAAATTTCTTTCTTACACACTCACAAAAGAATCTACATGTGGGGGTAAAACAGGAGTATAAGAACTATTTTTTCTATACTTATCATGTTTCGACTGCAGTCTATCTTTGAAGATTAGCTTCAAGGCAATGTTATGTGCAAAAAAACTTAGATCTGTCAAAATGTCACTCACATGGATAGACATCGCAGGTTGTTGTGTCTTTCTGCTTTTCCCGGTTAGGGGTCGCCACAGCAGAACTCCGGTCTGCTAATGATTGGCAGTAGATTTTCCCGTGCCGAGTTGCCAGCCCTGATGCACAACCTTCAACGAAGGTATGCCCATTCATGCATGTCTCCACACAGAAGATGCTCTAGGTGAGAATCGAACCGGACAGCGTCTTACTGTGAGGCGACAACGCTACCACAGCACTGCCACTGCAGTTGGAGAAACATCGCAGGTAAGAAGGATAAACCTTTGTTGAGCAAAGCAGATTCTTCCTTCATAAGTACATAGTCATACAGGTTAATAACCTGATTTCTCACCACCACATCCTCCTGTTCAATGAAGCCTTCCCCTCTGAGTATTTTCTCTTCCATTGCCCTCGACTCATCAAGCGTGAGTTGTGTGATGACCGTTGCCTCATCAGTAACAGTAAAAATTCTCCATGTTAAGGAGATCCAACTGCTCAGGTCTCACTCCTGCTTTAGTTTAGGCTAAGGCCTGCTGATTGGGTGGATGGGTGGAGCCTGTTGCTGCAATATGAGTGGGCTCAACTTCTTGAATATTCATGTTCCATAGCTGCTGATTCATGCCTTCAGTTTTGTCACTCAGTTCATTGGTAGAAGGCATAGAATCTATCAACCCAACATGATTTGGCTCATCCTCATGAATACAGATATTCTGCTGCTGTTCTTTTATATTCTTAGCATTATCATTCAATCCTTCAGTGGAAAATGTCTTAAATGTATTTGTCCTTATAGGCAGAGAGGAACACATCAAATTATTGTTGTCATGTTGTTCAATTGAAGTGCCTGTGGTTTTGGGCCAGGTAAAGACATTACCAAGGGAAAAAAAAATCATTAAAATCCCTGAGTAACTTGCGTTGTTTAGTTTGCTGTAGTTTTTTCTCATAGTGAGATGCATTCACAAAAACATTGTCTATAAGCCCAACATGTCCTTCACCTTTATAATAGGAAAAAAGGTTACTATGCATCTGTTCAACTTTTACCATTAATTCATCCTTGAAGGGCTTAAAGTACTGGATCAGAAGCTTGATATAACTAAAGCCCAACTCAAGGGTCAGTTGTTGCCACCTTTTTAGCAATTCAGGATGAGCTGCTCTGTAGGTCGGCATGCAAAGTACCCTCATACCTTTCGGAATTATATGAAAGTGCAAGCAGGCTTCCAGGTGTCGCCACTGCCATACATACCATTTCAACTTGAACAAATCATTTTCGAAGTCTTTTACCATAGATGTAAAATGTTCAAAATTATCAGGTTTACACTGAGAGGATGTTTCAAAATTACCTTCCATATTCATTGCAAGTAAAGGATTCTCTCATTGTTTGAAAATTCTATTCAACTTAAGATAATAAACGTTCATTGTCAGGGTTATAATCCAACTCCAGCAAAGCACTTTCAGCCATGTGCAGCGTAGCTACAAAAACAAAGCCAGACAAATAAAAACTATCAAAGCAGACCAAATATCCAAGTCAGACCCAAAATCAAATGTCATAAAAACTGACAGGACAACCATGGCAATAGCTTCCAATTTAATAAGACATAAAAATAATAAAACACCAATACAGATAAAATGGATAAGTGCTTTCATGTAGATAACTACACTTCATCAGATCCTTAAAATCACAATACTTCAGTCACAGCTTATATACTCATATTCAATCTATCAAACACATACTAAGTGCAAAGTAAAACTAATTAACAAGGTAACATCATTTAAATCACTTCTTTCTCTTAAGGTGGCATCCAGACAATGCGGGTTTAATGCATACATTATTATTACGACATTAAGAAACATGGTTTTTCATTCTTAAGATCCACTTAAGCTCTACTTGCTCTAAGTAATTGTTGTTATCTCCCTTTATATTTGTATGCACTTGCTGTAACACTCTAAAACTTAAAACTATGTGAGGGAAATTCTACAATATGATTGGCTAACACTAATAAAGAAAAACATCTAAAGTGAGTGTTGCTATATTCCTGACTGTATCTAAGAGAATTATACTGTTTTCTAGATCTACTTACTCGTAGCAAGGCAGATGTGTGGTGAATGGATCTTGTCAGGTCCAAGACAGACTACAGAATAATGTCTCTCTCAGAGAGTTCCTAAATTAATATCTCAAATATTACTGCTGGGATAGCTTGAAGAATGACCTCATTTCTTGTCATCTGACTCTATCCCAGGTGAAACCCCCCACTGCTGGAAGCTAGAATCATTTATCTTCTACCTGTGAAATACATAGACAAGTTCTTTTCCTCAGATCTTTGGCAAATGCTGGAAGTCATAAAAGACTAAAACATTTCCAAGACAATACAGAAAGCTGCCTAGTTTTAGACACTGTTTCTCTTGCTGCACTGAAACTGAAAGATAACATCTTTTTTATTGCCTGGCCATAAAGTAACTTAATTTCAAGTATTTGTCTGAAGTTGACCTTTTGTATTCCAGTTTTCATTGTTAAAATATATACATCTAAACAGTTACAATAGTGCAGATACATTTCTGTTCTATTCCAGTAGGGCATGCTGTGGTTACATTTTAAGCACTTTGCAAAAACATTTTCAACACACACTTCTGTACCAGCAGTTTGATGTACACCTGACATACAATTCTAATACATTTCAAACACAAGTATCTTATATGAATCATGTTGATAGTCACAAATAGCATATAATTATTTACAAAATTCCAGATAGCTGGGCTGGCAGTATCCCCTTTTGTGACATGCGGGTCATTGCATTTGGACTTGGAAAAAATGGATGCCCAAAATCACAAAATTGAATCCAGGTTTGCTTTTCTTATGGTTTCCAGTATTCAATCTCCATCTTTCTTTAGGTTTATTATCCATGTCCCTTAAACTATAATGATAAGAACTTTCAAATCACGCTGTGAATGTAAATTATCAGTCTGGATCTGAGTGAACATGTAAGATTAAATGTATTTGTTAGACATAAATATAGTATTCTGTTTGCATAGGCCTGGAAATGCAGCCTTTTAAAACAAACATATATCTTCATTTTGCATTTTACATGCAGATTCAACAGAAAGGAATGTTTCCGTATCCTTCAGTGAAGAATACTGATAAAAATAAAATGTGCTAACAGATTACGGAGAGCATTAAGTACAATCAGGCTTGGAAACCAAGGTTAAACAGATGTGTAGAAATTTACATGGTTTTGGTATTATTAGGAGATACCTCAGACACAGTCAATTAGTTCATTTGGACTTCTTCTGGCTTTTCCCAGTTGGGGGGTCACCACAGTGAATCATCTGTCCGCTCATTATTGGAAGTGGAGTTTGACAGTTTTGAGTTGCCAGCCCAGCACCCAACCTTCCACAGAAGGCACACACACATGCATACACTCACACCTAGGGCCAATTTAGAGTGTCCAATCCACCTACTGCATGTCTTTGGGATATGGGAGGAAACCGAAGCACCCAGAGGAAACCCACGCAACCACAGGGAAGACATGCAGACTCTGCACAGAAGGCACCCCAGCCAAGAATCGAACCAGAGAACCTCTTGCTGTGAGGCAGCAATGCTAACCACTGCACCACCATGGCTGCCCCAATTAGTTAATTTGGACAAATAAGCAAAAAAAGTCATTGCAGTGCAGTTCTGAAACGTTTGGTACAGACACATAAGAGTGGGTGCAGAAGTCAAGTCAAATATCCGGCATTCCAGAAAATTAATTATATTATTCAGTAGGAAAGAAATAAGACTGCAGAGGCTATGGACATAATAATTTAGTCTATTTCAGTTTATCAACACTGTTACTAGAGACAATAAGATCTGACATTCTAAGTACAGAATTTATGAACAGTATAATGAGTGCAGAAGTTATGGACATTAGAATTCAGTCCATTGCAGTTTATCAGCACTGTTATTAGAGACAGTAAGGTTTGATTTGAATATTGTTGACATCTATCTCCACCATACATGATAAACCATTCTTAACCGAGCTACAGAGTATGCAGACTTTTATTCTGAAAGATACAAGAAGACTTGGCATGTAAAGGAGTGGCTTGTACCTGTTCAGCACAGTTCTGGGTAAATAAAAGATAAAGCCATTCAATCCAGTCTCATTCCAGTTTCTTCCAGTTATTTCCAGTTCATTCTAGTATTCTGCAGTCAGATCAGTTCTTACAGAACACCTGAAATAGAACTATACAGTTACAGTGCTATATTCCATGATGTCAAGACTCAGACAAAATGGAAGAGTGAAAATATAAAATAAATTCATACATAAACATCTCCATCACACTGATCAGCTTTAAGAATGTTATCTTTAAAGCATGAATGTGAAAATTTGTTTAGTTAAAAAATAGCTTCGACCTAAAAATGAAATGAGTGCTATACTTTGGTATCTACAGCAAGTAGTATACAATCAAATTTTCAGTCTTCTGGCCTCAAGACCCTAAGTGGAGATATACACTGAGAAATTTTGTTTAGCCTACGCAACTCTTTCCTTGACTTTGTAGATGCCAAGGATATAGGTCATGCATGACAAGTTAAAAAAATGATTCATATCATTTCACCACATAAGTTAAAATTGGACAAGCTAGGAAGTGAGTGAATAAACAGTGTAATACCATGCATCTGGAGATATTATATGTTTTATTAGTCTTACTGCAGTAATCATGATCAATATAGCAACTCCAAAAATGCTTAAAATGCCATGTAATTCTCAATTTAGCAAAATAGCTTTATAAATATATAACTAATATCTATATAATTCTTTAAGCTATACTGCAAAAATATGATGAAAAATGTAAATAGCACTGATATATTTTGAACTTTTGCCATCTTCATTCAAAAAGGACATTTTAGATTATAAAACTTGAATATACAAGATGTGGCAAAATGTATAATTATTCTGTCTTGTAAAATAAAGTCTTACACTAATGATTAAAAGGCAAACATAAAACTAAAGCCTAATTTCAAGGGAAAAAAAACATTAAATTTATCAGTATATATGAACAAAGCAAACTAAAACATCCATATATGCAAATCTAAGCAACATGCAAGCATTTACTAGTTAGCTAATGGTCTTTACTGTGGATCTCATTGCTACAATTTCAGTTTTGCTGATGGAGGTCAACAGAAGTTAAGTCAACTGTGTCGTACCATTGATTCCAGTCTCTTTCGTATTATCTTCTGATCTTCCAAAGCACAGCTAATGACAAGAGCTTGGAATTTTTCATCTGCATGTCTTTCATCACCATGGGAAAGGCAAGCATTCAGATATGATTCAAGCTGAGCCTTACCGGTCCTTCCACCTTCTATTAGCTCTTGAGACAGGTCTTCTAGAAGAGCAGTAACTTGTCGCAGAGATTCTTCTTGCTGCTCAGAGCGAACTGTCCCTAAGCCAATATGTACTGCATCTGTTCTGATCATAAGCTGATCTGTCAGTAATGTCAGCTCCTCTCTCTCTCCTAATAATATGATAAGAAAATTAGTTATCTAGCAAAGATTATCCCCATATTTTATGATTATGCATTCTCAGAAAGTGTGCAGAAGTCATTGGATTATGGTGCATTAATCAGAAAATAGATCTGGCTTGGAATAACTATAGACACTGCGTAGGCTAGAAAAATCTAGAACATAATGGCATAGACATACAGATAGTATATGAATCAGAAATAGGGTGAAATTATGTGCAAGTATAATCTCTGGGATTATGCTAAAGTGTAATGTACAGAGGTGTAGCAAGAGAGTTTAGCACCTTGGCCAGCAGACTTGTTTGTCATCCCCTCACTGTCTGCAAGCAATGACAATGGCTTCTGCACTTTCAAACATTTGGAAAACACATTGCTAGTTTGCAAATTGCCATTAAGTGAAAACTGTCTGCTTAGCTGTATTATTTTTTCTGTACAAACTGAAACTTGAAATAGACAGTCCATCTGCCCATCATTGCCATGGCACTGAAGTGCAAAAATTGTTTCAGAACTGCATATGACCAATAGTGTAATAAAAATTGCCTGTGTCAGTGCTGCTCACAGTTACTATACAGTACAAATATATATAAAAGAAGATGTTCTGAATTGACTTAGAATATTGCAGTACAGACATATATTTCATAAAAGGACCCCCTTGACAGGTACAAGTATGACAGAGCAGTTTATCCCTGAGAAGTGTGTGACATTGTGTCATAGAGTTCCTATCCTACTAAATGTCATGGTATCCATAGCAATGTTCATGAAAGCCACAGAAGCATTATCAGTATCAAGCAGGCATACTGTCCTAGCTATCAGTACCCGTTATACTTGATATGGTTCTGTCTTACATGCTGTGGCATATAAGTGAGGAAAAAAGTCTTCTTGCTTTGCCCCAGGAACACCACAGATCATGTGAACATATACTGGGTAACTTGACGTAATTGGCTGCATGACTGCAGGCACTATCACTCTGAATATTTTTGCAAAAAAAAGCAGCTTTCAGTCAAAGATTCTGAGTAAAAAAAATATCCACTATTTAAAGGTGGTATCCCCCATCAGAAACAAGTATGAAAATGCTAAAGGAGATGGTGCACTGTGTTGACTTTTTCTTGCTATAATATAACTTTTTTACTTTCAATGAACTAAAGTTCTTAAATCGTATTCACTATTTACCTTATTCATATAAGTCACTGTTGATAATACAAATACCTCTCCTCTTATCTCAAGAAATCTGGACAAAGCCCAAAAAAATGGGGGTACAAAGGCCCAAAAACAGGGACACATTTTAAATATTGCTCTTATAAACCTAGAAAGTTGTTAGAATAACAGGATTTGTGTTAGCATGCATTTTCTGTAGGATATGAAGTCTGAAAATCAAATACATGTCATTATTTAGTGACTTTAATCACTACATCATCCTACTGATGTGTCAAAAAAAATAAATAATTATGAGGAACAGACCAAAAATATGAGGCAAAACTCTGGACATCCTGCAAAAATCTGTACAGTTGTGAGGTACATGAATACACAGTCTTGCAGCTTCTGTTTTGCTCTGTTTTTTTTTTTATATAAATCATCAATCGTTAATCCCTATATTCCAGTAGAGCTATTCCGACTTCCAGTAGATACAGCCATCTACTACCTACCTGCACCACCCACGTGGTGCTTCTACATCTACACCTGGCATGCTTTTATCCTTGCAGTAATGGCTTAACCTGTTTTATGTGTTTAACATCTACTCCTGGCGTGTTTAACTGTGTAAACTGTTTATGGGTTTAACTAGTCATTCTGCCCTTTGCAGTCTTTTGAGTCTGTTACTTGATATGAATGCTAGAGTAACAATCATTTCTATGTTTGCTTTTTGTTTTAGCCTATATAACCTTTGTATTAATTAAGCATATTGAACTGTGTTGAATGCAAGTTTTTCTCTTGTTTTTACCTTGATTTTCCTGGTATTTGTTTCCACTACATACCTTCACTCTAACTCAAATGCTAACACTGTTATTTTTCTCAGCTCAATCCTTTTGAATATTGACCTGCCTGCCCTACAGGTGTCAGAAGATTTCCTGCCTGCCTACAGTCTCTATCAAGGAACCAAAGTAGGTTATGGGTTCTGCACTGATGATTTTCTCTTTCTCCATCACTACTTCTCATGCCTAGAATCAGTCTGCTAATAGTGCTGTACTGCTCCAGTCTCTCTGCCCTGACCTCTCAGCTCCTCCTCACCCCTCTACTGCTTGTTTTCTACTTACTCCTGTATAACTATTTTATTCCTCTGGTCTACTTTGTCTCCTGTTCTTCTCCTCCTTCCATATACTGTTTGCTCCTGCCATACCTACCAGCATTTCTGATTGTCTCCAAACTTCCTCCCACCCACACACCCCACCTCTCCCATTCCAACTCTCTACATCTCTTCCTTATCTATCTCTCTTCCCCTTTTTATTTATTATATCTACTCTACAGTAGTATAATACCCTTTACCAACTGCTCCCATACACTCTATTGCCTTCTCTACTTTCTCAAACACATCTTACCATGCGCATAGCCAGCATTTCTCTCCACCCTATGCTCAATCTATCTCCTATCCTACAAGGTATCACTTGATACTCTATCCCTCCTTCCACATAAACACACCTCTAAAGTCATCCCACTTATCTCTTATCCTTTTGCTTCATCAACCCCAATTTTCAACTACCAAAATTCCACAGACTTAGACATCTCAACTATGTCTTGACAACTTATAACAAAAATAAAATTCTAACCTTACATAAACTCTACCTGGTTATCAAATGTAGCAATCCTACCCTTCAAGATGGTGATATCCACCCTAACCCTGACCCTTCACTCTCTTCCCCACAGTATAAAATCAATAACAGCTTCTTAATCGGACATCTTAATACCCAAAGCTTAAACAACAAAGTACCATACCTACATGCCCTCCTTCACATACACTCATTTGATATTCTATGCCTCTCAGAAACCTGGCTAAAACCTAGCACTAAAGACACTGAAATAATTCCCCAAGGCTATAACATAGTAAGATATTCTTTTAAAACCACCTAAATATCACTAGCCTTCCACCTATCATCTCAAGATAGCAAGATAGAATCCATCATTATCAAACTCCAATTAAATTCCAAAAATCCATATATATCATCTGTCTGTACCTGCCTCCTGGTAACAATATTCCAATACAAGATTATCTTAGTTGCATATCAACTACTTATCCACAGGAAACCATCATTCTAGGTGACCTGAACATAGACTGGAATAGCATTAATGCAGACAATCCTTCATCCCATATTAACCTTCACGGCTTCACCCAAACCATTACCTTAACTACTAGGCTCAATAAACACACTAATCGAGAAAGTATTTTAGACTGGATACTTATAAACAGACCAAAAACTAATTACAAAGTAGGAACCTATGTTAGTGACCACTCCTTAACTTTTATAACAAGAGAAAAACTGACTGTCCAAATCCCACATTACTAGAAATCAAACATTTTAATCCTGACCTATTTCAAGCTGAACTCAGCATGTAACTGGAACCCATTAAAAACACTTCCTCTTGAAGATGCAGTACTACATTTTAACAAAATATTTTTATCCATTCTTGACACACATGCACCAATTAGAATAAAATCCAATACAGCCCTTGGCTCTCCCATGAAACCAAAAATCTTATTCAATAAAGTCTGGCTAGCTGGAGATCCCACAGAAATAAAACAGATCTCCAACTCTTCAGACAGCATAGAAATCTAACTAAAAAGCAGTCATAAAAGAAATTCTATATTGACCTTCAACAAACCCATCTTAACAATTCTAAACTTTTCTGGTCCTCAATCAATAAACTCCTCTCACCAGGAACTTCCAAAACACCTTCCCCTCTAAATGCAGACCCTGATACCCCACAACAGACTGCAGATGCTCTTAACTCATTCTTCACTGAAATTATCCAAGCACTAGCTAAACAACTTAATGCTAACAACTTCTGTCCTCTGAGTAAACCAACGAACTCCTCTTTTAACTTTTCTCTACAGCCCATCTCCACATCATATATTCACAGACTTCTTCTTCTGCTGATAAACTCCTTCCCTTTTTTCTTCAAAAGGCTGCTAAGGTTGTTGCATATCCTATATCTTTTCTTATAAATAGGACAATTAGTGAAGGAATCATCCCCGAAGTATGGAAGGTATCTCATATAATCCCTCTTCACAAAGGTGGAAACTCAACTGACTACTCCAACTATAGGCCCATTGCCCTCCTCTCACCGCTGTCCAAAATTATGGAAAAGTGTATCCACCTTCAACTCGTACAATATCTCTCAAAACATAACATAATAGCAAACTGCCAACATGGCTTTAGACCACATCACAGTACTACCACTGCCCTACTTTCTTTTGTAGAGACTATAAACCAGAACCGAAACAACAACTTACTCTCTTCTGCCCTCTTCATTGACCTCTCCAAAGCATTCGATATGGTAAACCACCCCTTATTACTTAATACTAATCCATCTCATTTGATCCCCCAGCTATTAAATGGTTTAAATCTTACCTCACTGACAGAAAACAAGCTGTTCTCTGGGATAATCACATCTCATCTCTCCTGCCTGTTTCCCCACTTCTTTTCTCCCTCTTCATTAATGATCTTCAAACAATAATCCCGCAAGCAACCTGCATTCAATATGCAGATGATTCAACACTCATTTGCTCAGCTCCTTCTACCCCAGAACTAACCTCTCTCACCCAAAAGTATTCAGTACAGTAGAAACATGGTTCTCTAATCGCTTCCTCTTACTAAATGCCAAAAACAAACTATCTAGAACCTCCCCCTTAGATTTCTCCATCTCTTCAAACAGCGCCACTGTTATCTTACCCGACACTTCAACTAAATTATTAGGTATTACAATTGACAATAAACTCTTTAACAACTCCATAAAGTTAGTTAACAGAAAGATAGGATCCTTATATCGAATCAGACCTTTTCTTACACCACCTACCAGAACAAGGATTGCTCACTCTCATCTTATATCAACTCTTCTATATATCTTCACTAACCTCAAAAACCAGCCTTAGCAAACTGACAACCTGTTATAATAACATTGCTATAGAACTCATCACTGCCTCAACTTACAACTTCTAGGCTGGCCTGAGTTTCAAAACTATCTTTTAATCCATCAACTCTGCATTGCCCATAAAATACTATACCAACCTAATAATACCTTATAAAAATCTCATCTCTCTCCGCTCATCCAGCAAACTTCTGGCAAGCTCAACAAAGTCAAATAATAATGCTGGTGACTCTCTATTTACCAATGCTATTGGGACAAAATGGAATTTGTTACCCACTAGCTTAACAAAGATAACTTCATTGCCCCTTTTCAAACAAAACATTAAAATGCATTTCCAAAATCACTGGCTTTGCTCCTGTAATAAACCTGATTAGTCTATCTCTATTACTACCCAACAGAACCCTTTCTGTTCTCCTTTCTACTCTGCTTGCTTCCTGACTTTCTTTTCTCTTCCCCCTACTTCTACTTGCTATCCTGCAGTGCATCCACTCTTATTTTCACCACTTTCTATTCCCACCTTCTTTATTTCTCTTTCCATATTAATCCAATCAGTATTTTTCCTACTTGTTAATTGAGAATTGAACTGTATGGAGTGGTTATAGTAACTAACTCCTGTAGTAGTTTTTTATACATAAGAGTGTTATCTTTTTTTTTAATGTTTTTGCTTGCTAACTCTATTACTAACTCTTAGATGTTCATTATTATTAGTACTGTTAGTACATTTTTGTATGACAATTTGTGTTTGTATAAAAAAAAAAATTTTTTTTTTTTTTTTCATCTCAGAATGTATCTCACTCTGTGGTCTGCTGAAAATGGAAATTTCTCCAGCTAGACTAGCCCGGTCAACAAATGTAAAATAAAATAAATAAAATAAATAAAATCATATCTAATACAGAAAAAAAGACCGCATTCCAGTACAGCACATGAACAGTATCTGTTCTGCAATATCACACAGGTAAGGCAACAAGTGTTCTATGTCAAATTGTCTGTAAGTGCTGTAGCTTGCTAAATATATACCCTCACCCTACACTAACAACAGTGCATGTTGTGGTTGCATATAAAACAAACCAACAGCTCTGTATCATTAAATTTAAAGTACTAGTGCCCTAGGTTTGTAAGTTACCTTAGCTTTCTTAAAATCATTAATACAGAAAAATGGAAACAAGTATTCCGGCAACACAGCATGTAAGCATATGGATATATGTTTCTAAACTGATATGCACAAGCATTGAAGCACAGGAGATGGATGCTGGCACATCAGAATCATACCTACAAAAAAATGCAAAGATCAAAACTGGAACTGATCACATAAAGTAAACAAATAATTTCCTTTAGAAATCTATTAACCAAAACCCTGCCACTAATTTCAGACTAATTTCTGGGTATTCAGAAATAATTCCACCACCAGTGGTAAGAGCTGCCTCAAAAAAGGACTGCTTACATGATGCAGGAAATTCCGATTCAGACACTTCCTGAGCCTCAATAAGGAAAGACCTCCTTATCGGCAAATTTGCATGTCTCTAAATTGCCCTTAACTGCCACAAGTGTAAATCAGCACTTTGATGTCAGGACTGGTAACCCATGCATTGCATTCATTCTCCTACAAATATGCATACATTCAATACACACACACACAGGCACACAAGCACACAGCACAGCAACATACCTCTTTTTCTGTCACTGAATTGACAGAATGTTCCCAATGTCTCTTCTTAGTTTTTCACTGCTCCTCATACATCATAGATGATTACAGTGAGTCAAACAGTAATGACAAAAGTAAGAGTTTTATTCTTCTTATGGTTTATAAAGTACATCATGATGCTACATATGTTGCTCTATTAACTTCTGAATTGACTTTGAGTCATATTTAAAAAATTCTCCCTGATACTGGGTCATATTCTTTAAAGTTTGTGGTATCTGGTGCATTCCACCGATATCATCGCAAAGTTGTGAATAAACCTGCAATGTATAAATATGCCTCAGTGAACTTAGAATATCTTGGCGCATAGCAGAGTTTCTCAGTAGCAATGGTCGTCTGTATATCAGTCACAGCTACAATGTAAGTCATGAAAACTGTCTGATAAAGCATAATAGACATCAACAGAGTTACGGAAATACTATCCCATTCTAGGCTGCCTCACATTCATAAATACACATCTACAACAATCTCTCCAGTAAACTTAGAAGCAACTACTGGACATCTCTGTAATTCATTTATTAATGAAATATACTTGCTTTCACTTACAGATTCTGATGGAATCCATTACATTTCTAATAAAAAATGAATAAAGGCGAAGGGCAATCACAGCCACATCACTATAGCTAACAGTAGCTAACGATTTGTATGGGACATGTGTGGGGAACAGAGGTAATGTACACACCTAAGGAAATAGAGAGATAGATAAGCAGATGTGGGATATGAGTGAAGAAGAGGGACACACAAGCAGTATGTTGGAAAAGGAAAATCTGAGGAACAGTCAGAGGGGCATGAGTAATGTTTGTTTTTTTGGGGGGTGGGAACAGACCCCATTTTTTTGAAGAATAAAAGAAAATGTAAATACAGGGAAAGAGATGTGGAAGGCCAACACAGCAGGTATACCAATATAACAAATATCACAACACATGACAAGACGGTTGGAAATAAGCAATAAGGAGAGGTAAGTTACACAGATGGCACACTGTACAACATGGGCAATGGAAAATTGAGAAAGAGGGTGGGGATGCATACCAGCCATGGTGAAATGTAGAAATACATATGTGCCTATGTACTATTACATTATGACATGTTGCAAACTGTGTGGCAGTCATACCTGGATATGTATGTCCGATGACAGTTTTGTGTTGTAGGGTAATAAACAGGGATCACAGTACACATTGACTAAATAATCTAATATCCAAGTAGTCTGTCAGCATTGCAAGTGTAAGCCAGTCAACATCACAGATGAATAAATGCTGCCCCTGAAATGCTGGAGAAGACCAGCAGAGGACAGAACAGAACACCATGCATGTGAAAGACAAACAAACAGTGCAAAGCAGAAGGACTGTAGCAAAACAGCAAACTGGCTGCTACCTACACATGTAGGTGTACACAGCCCAGTCAGATGTGTAATGCAATGCATGTGCCAAACACATATGCCAGGTTGAAGTCATATATTTATATCCTTCATTGGTCTAAAAGGAAATTATTTAAAAGCAATGTCAATACACATACACATATTAATGACTTGTAATAATAATATATGGTCACAATATTATGATTAATGCTGTTTATAACCAATATCAAGTTGTACAGGTTGTACACATGATTGTCAACAACATACACTGGTTAATATATAATACACAAGTATGACAAAAACATGTATTGTAACCAGTAGCCAGCAACTTGTGTGTATATGACCTACATCTGTATAATGGCCATAAAGTTGGCACAAATTGACCTTGTAACAAAACAGCTACATGAAAATGGATGAGAATTCCAGCAAATGTGAAAATATACCATTCATATGTGCAAGATATATGACATACCTACAGAGGTGGAAGGGAGGGGGACAACATGGGCCCATATCAAGGAGACATGACATAAAAGCTATGTAGGCAAATGATAAAGCAGGACAACAATATGTAAGGGTGCACATTGCAAGTGAATGTGTAGGCCAGCTAACTACATTGAAGCAAATTGCCAATGTATGTTACATGGGCAGACTGCACTGCTGATGTCAACAAAAATGGGCATGAACAAATCACACACACAGTATTGTTCAATCATATAACAGCAACAGGCATATGTAAGCAAACTAAGATGCGGTATCACACACATATATATATATATATATATATATATATATATATATATATCAATATGGGTTCCGGACATTTGCTCGAATAAGCAAATGACCGAAACCCAAAAGGCCGGGCATACTTACGCGAAAGTGCTTTTCACCGAAGAAGCACTTTTACGTAAATATGCCTGTTGCTGAGGCTGTACTACGGTGCAGATAAGGGAAAATTCCCTTTTCCCCACTGTAGTGCAGTCTCGGAGGGAGAATATTAAAGTAGGGTGGTGTGGAGGGCAAAGCCCCCATGCTAAAATGTTAATGTATTATTATTTTTTTTTTTTTAACATGCTTTAATGAAAGCACTTTTTTGATAAAAGCGCTTTCGTTAATGTGTGTTCAGTTATTATGGATCCGGACATTTGCTTATTCGAGCAAATGTCCTAGATCCATATATATATATATATATATATATATATATATATATATATATATATATATATATATATATATATATATATATATATATATATATACTGTCATGCCAATGTAAAACAACATGTGGAATAAACACCTGCAGTTATATGCCACTGATCCTAGTTATGACTGACCAAATGGCAGTCATGTAAACAACATTAAAGCAAATTAACAAGAAATCAGTGACTGCTCGCAGTTCCAAGGTATAATAGTCTTTCTCTTTTGATTAGAAAATGTGACATGTACATAAATCATTGCATATGTACACCATTTGCCATAATGTATGAATTTATTTGAATAAAAAATGGATATGGAAATGTAATATAGGTCAAAGAAGGCATACTGTATCGTTACTGAATAAATTATTATTATCACTGTGTATACATGTATGTTAAATTAGCTGTCTATGCATTCAGTAATGGAGGACTGCTCATATGTATCAGACAGATTTATATGAAACAACATGGCATCAGCATTACAGGCACATGTCACACACAGCCAGTATGCCAGTGAGACAGCATGACAAGTGTCATCCAAAACACAGGGGTGAAAACATGTCCTTCTGTCGAACATTCATGACATGGAAAACCACAAATTATACCCATACCACTATATTATTTGTTGAATGTGGCAATGTGTTGTTTGCAGTTTGCTTTCAGTACCACACATGTATACAGTGGAACTGTTGCAGCAGTAGCAGCATGTTAACTGTAAAAAATTTATGGCCAGCTGAATGTTGAATGATAGTCTGATATAGTAATATATGTCATGCTCTCATTGAAATGTAATGCTAAATGCACATGCTTATGTGAAACACATCCAGATGTGTTAAATGCAGTGCACATTTGTATATGTATCACATAAGCATGCTGCAAAATGCTATGCATGCACAAGTTTGCATATATAGTCCAATCTCTGATATGGCAAACACCATGGTGGCAGTATTACACAAGTGGATCCAACAGACACTACTTACAGTGCTTAGGGCTCATCCAAACACGCAGCAACACCAAATTTAAAAAAAAATACACTCAGGAAGCCGTCACAGGAAGCAAACTCCAATTTTTAATACTGCTTCTGTTACATCGGTAAACAGCCTTCAAAGTATAACATAAGCCATCAACCATTCCCTTTTTATGTCAAACTACTCCAATTAAACAATCATCTCATCACCCGATAATCTACTACAAGAACCTGCTTAAACAAACATACCCTAAAAAGGGTAAAATATTTTTCCATATACAATAAGTTACAAAATATCATATATAAATATAATAACTTATACATTTAAATTCACATCTAGATTCATACCTTTAGGTTTTAAAGTAATAATTTAGAATGAACCTGCTTTGCATTTTAACAGACTAGCTAAAAAATCCCCACCCCCTAGCAAGAAAATGTGTAGACAACACACTAAAGAAGAAACTAACATCAGAACCCCCATGTGCATTAATAAAGTGTTCAGCTACTGGGCTATCCAAATTCCTATTTCTAATATGTCCCAGATGTTCAAGAATTCTAACTTTTACCATACATTCTGTCTGTCCAACATACCACCTCACAGCAGTACACCCACACCCTACAATATAAACCACCCCACAAGAAACACATGAAAACTTTCCCATGGAATGAAATAATCTACCATTAACTTATCTACCTGAAATGCTCTTAATCCTAGAACATACTTTTCAATCTTCCATGAGGGAAGGAACCCGTATTAGCCCCCTGGAAAAAAAACTTATTGAAACCTAACAATGCCTTTACATTTAAATACCTCTGATATGAAAATGTAACATGTGAAGGGAACAAATGCTTTAGTTGCTCAACTTCACATACCACTGGCCACAAATCTTTCACTGATCTCCTCAAAATATCAGAAAATGGGGAAAATCTGGTAACACAAAACAATACTTTGTCCTGCCTATCAGTTTCCTGATCTGAATGATGCCTTTTAAAACCATCATAACTTTTATGTCTCCTACCACATCTGCTGCCCCCCACCTTCAACACACTATCCTTATCTTTTTTCAGACTAACACTAGAATAACCCCTTTGCAACAGTTTCTATTCTACCTTCATGAACTCTTCTTCCACCAAATTCTTATCAGAAATATTCTCATAAATCCTTTTAAATTCACCCATAGGCAATGCTTCTATAAGATATGATAGGTGCATGCTACTAGCCTGTAAAAAATTATTAACTGCAGTAGGCGTCACATGGGGTTTATATTCTACCTTCAAATCTTCCTTAACATAAAATTTCACATCCAGAAATTGCATATTCATTCTATCCAGAGGAAAAGTAAACTGCAACCCCAATTCATTCTAGTTTAACTGATCAATAAATACAGAAAACTCATCCAAATTCCCCGTACATAAAACAATTAAATCATCAATGTAATGCTTAAACAAAATAACATTCTTTGCAAAAAATTCTGCAGAATAAATAAATCTGTTCTCAAAAAAGGCCATAAAAATAATAGCATAGCTGGGGGCAAAAGAAGTCCCCGTTGTTGTGCCTTCTTTTTCAAAAAATAATCACCCCCAAAACAAAAATAATTATGTGTTAAACAAAATTCCAATACTTCCACCAGAAAGACTGTACGTGGTCCCTCCCCTAACATCCAAAGAACTGCTTCTATTCCCCACATTCTTTTAATATTGGTAAATAAAGCTTTAATATTTACTGTAGCCCAGTACAAATTTTTACACTGCTGAATTTTCTTCACTTCTTGACAAATATCAGTAGTACACTTAATATGGGAAGGAATTTTAGATAGAAAGTTTTTTAAATGGAAATCCAAAAACATCCCAATATTTTGAATAAATGACCCCACACCAGCCACAATTGGTATATAGGTGGAGGGGCATTTAGATTGTTGTGCACTTTTGGGATGGCATAAAAAATAGGGCCTTTGGGATGTTTACCATACAACTTACTTACATCCCTCTCTGTGAAAAAAAAGTCTTTCCCCTTTATCCAAAATTTTTCTTAACTGACTGTTGTAATGCTTCCTGAGGTTGTTTTCCAATTTTTCATATTCTGGACCAGCTAGCAAATCGAACACAATTTTATCATACTTCTCCTTGAAAAGCAACACCAAGTTATCCCCCACCTTGCCACCTGACAAAATTTAACATCACATTCTGAACTTCTACATAACTTCAAAATGTCCCATTCACCCCTAGATAAGTTATACACTTTTCTAGATCTAAAAAACCTATGGTATTCCAGTTCCACTTTTTTTACATAATACCCTTTCAAAGCCTTTTCATGCTAGGGGTGGGGAATTTTTAGCTAGTTTGTTAAAAATGGAAAGCTTGTTCATTTTAAATTATAATACTTTAAAACCTAAAGGTATGAATCTAGATGTAAATTTAAATGTATAAGTTATAATATTTATATATGATGTTTTGTAACTTATTGTATATGGAAAAATATTTTACCGCTTTTTAAGGGTTTACTTTTTCAGGCAGGTTCTTGTAATATATTATTGGGTGCTGAGATGATTGTTTAATTGGAGCAGTTTGACATAAAATGGGAATGACTTATGTTATCCCTTGAAGGCTGTTTGCTAAGGTACCAGAAACACCATTAAAGGTTTGAGTTTGTTTCCAGTGATTGCCTCCAGAGTGTAATTTTTTAGTGCTTACTACTGATGGGGGTGAGCATCACAGATGATCTGTCAAGCTATTTCCCTGAAGGATTCCCCCATAGGCCATGCCATATCTTGGAAAAATATGTCATTTCCTTCTTCTGTGTCTGAAAGACACCAATCACCACCTACCAGATCTGCTCCTGATAATTGTTTTGTTGTGGTGCCTGGCACTGTCACCTCTGAAATACAGCAATGATGATGGCATGTGCAGGTCCAGTTTTCTGGTCATCATTCTCCTCTCTGCAATGGTCTGGATCATCATCAGAGGACTCTGGCCGTGGTCTGGCAAGTGCTCATCTCTGACATCTGATGAGTGGGTATCCAGGGGTCCCATGCTCTGTCAAAGTGAATCACAACATAAAATGGAAAGTACAAATGCACACTTGCTACTACTTGACTACATAGCATATCGACTATGACACAATGAACATGCAGAAAACAGTCAACAAAAAAACTTAGAACACATTATGGTGATAGTGAACTGTGCTATCATATGTAACATATGTCAGTAATCAAAGCCAGACCAATGAAAACAAAATGTATATCAGGATGTACATCTCTGTGAAAAGCAGAGGTGACATTAAACTTAAAGTGATGTGCACATCTGCAATCTTACAGACATTCATTTGAATCCCATTCACATGCGATGTCTGCATATGAGAATAAAGGTATATCAGCAAACATTGCAGATGTCATTAAAACACATTCTCAGATTAAATTGCCTAAAATGATTATGTAGGACAAGTATAATAAACATATTTACTTCTAGTGGAAGGCTCATCATGCACACATCACTTTCCCTAGGTCCTATTATCTATGCATATTTACATTTTCAATACTGGGCAATGTCAGGGTCACTGTGTCCATCACAGAATGTGAACAGCTTACTCAAGGCCATGCCATAGCATGCATAACACAGCTTACCAGAGGAAATCTTGACAGTACTTGAACACTTGTTTACCAGCCATTATTATGTATGCCAAACATGTGTAAAACCAGTGCACTTACATATCCTGACATTTGATGAGAAGCATGCCATGACACTGTCATGCAACACTCACATGAGTCTACCTTGTAAAACAACACTGTGAAAATGTGGCAGCATAACCCTAGTAGTGTGACTTGCACTGTTTAATACTGGTGATATATGCCTTAATAAATTTGCATGCATAACACAGCTTACCAGAGGAAATCTTGACAGTACCTGAACACTTGTTTACCAGCGATTATTATATATGACAAGCATGTGTAAAACCAGTGCACTTACATATCCTGACATTTGATGAGAAGCATGCCATGACACTGTCATGCAACACTCACATGAGTCTACCTTGTAAAACAACACTGTGAAAATGTGGCAGCATAACCCTAGTAGTGTGACCTGCACTGTTTAATACCGGTGATATATGCCTTAATAAATTTGCATGCATAACACAGCTTACCAGAGGAAATCTTGACAGTACCTGAACACTTGTTTACCAGTGATTATTATGTATGACAAACATGTGTAAAACCAGTGCACTTACATATCCTGACATTTGATGAGAAGCATGCCATGACACTGTCATGCAACACTCACATGAGTCTACCTTGTAAAACAACACTGTGAAAATGTGGCAACATAACCCTAGTAGTGTGACCTGCACTGTTTAATACTGGTGATATATGCCTTAATAAATTTGCATGCATAACACAGCTTACCAGAGGAAATCTTGACAGTACCTGAACACTTGTTTACTAGCGATTATTATGTATGACAAACATGTGTAAAATCAGTGCACTTACATATCCTGACATTTGATGAAAAGCATGCCATGACACTGTCATGCAACACTCACATAAGTTTACCTTGTAAAACAACACTGTGAAAATGTGGCAACATAATCCTAGTAGTGTGACCTGCACTGTTTAATACCGGTGATATATGCCTTAGTAATTTTGCCTGCGGACTGTCTGAGAGAATATCATTATTTCCATGTATACTGTCTTGTTTGTGTGTCCTGTACATTTATGTTGGTGTGTGAATGTCAGCTGTAACCCAATTGTCTGTACATGCAATGACTCATATGAACATCCACCAATTAACATGTTGGTATAATGAAGATATAGTGAGATGACAATACAGTGGGAAATATAAAAGCCATATGCAAAACAGCTGAGCAAGGCAACATGGTCATTGGCTGACCCAACATCAATTTTCGAAATGTAACACAACACACTAGTAATACTGTAAAAAAGTGACAGCCTGTGACACATGAAAATATAGTACATGTCGCACAAACTGTCTTGTCTGGCTACAAATGTATTAGTTCCCAACATACATTTATAAGTAGTCACAGCACCGCAAAATGCAACCAGCATGATGCTGCTTGCTGATTATGTAACAGACATTTTGAAAAGTTGAACACGAACACCTATGTGCACAAGTATGCCTAAACACAAAATAAAACCATATAAGGTGTTTTAGGCAGATGCAATACCTGTGTTGAAATGAAGGGCACACCAGACTGTCTGCCAATAGCAGTGTGAACACTGACACAGCAGACACTCATTCAGTATGTGGATAGGCAAGCTATACACAACACCCACATATACAAGTGTGCTAGCACATACATTTCAAACAAAAGCACTCTTAACTTGTATGTAAAACATCAAAATCAACAGCACTGTGACAGTTACACATAAATGATTATCATCTATTTTGTGACCTACAACTATTTGCTGCTAAATGATATACAAACATAGTTTTAGGTAATTCATACTTGTAATCCAAGGTATTGTCTAACTATTGCACTTACCTTAAAGGTGCATTATGGGTACTCCTGCATTATAAGTAGTATACATAGTAATGGCAAAAATATGAACCTGTAACAATGACCACATCTCTCTTATTTACAAAATCAGAGTCATCAACATACCTCTCTTCCCTTGCTGCTCCTACAGCCTGTGCATCCACTCAGTGCACATAGCTCATTTCCGAGTGCGCTCCTCATCACTTGCAAAATTCATGAATGAATGATGTAGGTATAGAACAGCACTGATACAATCGATGAACATTACAGAATCTCAATATGCAGTTTTGAATGTTTAATACACAGTCCTTTACCCAATGGAACAACACTGACCACAAATTGGAGAAGCTGAGATTCAAACCTGCATCTCTCAGCACTATCCACACTCAAACCTCAGTGCCTACTTGCATTGCTAAGCCATTTTGCCCATGAATGCATGAATGAAATGTAGTTAAGGAATATGAGGTATGAATGTGCAAGGATGGGGTACTAATAGGGACAGTGGTTTGCATTTTACAAGAAGGGCAATGTGCTATGCATTTATGAAAATAAAATTGCAAGCATGATTGCATGTTAGCACAGTGGTCACAACACAAAAACAGAACTGTAAACTTTCATACCACAGACAGTCGATTACTGCATTGTAACATAGCTGCTGTTAACAGACAACTACAAATTGCTGTATATAACATACACATTAATGTATTTTTGGTGACAGGACATAAAATATGTAGATATTTATTGTCAAATTTACCAATTACAACTCCAAATTACCCCTGATATGAGAGAAAATCCATGTTCTCTTGGCAGAACATCACAGATTATGGAAATACTCATAGAAATCTGTTGAATACATGAGATAATCATAACTATGTTCAAAACAGCTGTTAATATCAATAAGCAGGTATGTATAGTACCATTTTGAAAACTTTTACAGAGGCATAACAATCAGAATATAATGAGAGCTAACCCCAATGTAAATGTGAACCCACACTTAGCCAAGATGCATGCACATTGGCATCTTGCTTTAAAGGATGAGTTAATGCCCATCTCACTTTCCTTCTTAACAAACTACTATTGTGTGCATTCTCATATTCCTGTGGATAACAGATGAATATGGAAACATCCAACACATTAACGCTATAGGCACTCATGCTCCACAAAACTGACAGATAAGTTTTACATTGCAGAAGATATGTTTAGACAGTCAGACATGTAGTGTTCTTGTGTTAAACCAATGGGACTTTAATAATACTGTTCTATTTGTAATGCAGAGTGGACTAATGAACATCTTTATAGGATCATAGGTTCATAGGAAGTTACTAGGCTAATGGTCCTAAGACCTTTACAAACCTAGCCATGTAATACCTGTGTTCTCTTACTGACCATTTTTAGATGGTTCCTTAATTGACCATTGTTAGATGGCTTGTTTGTACAGCAAATCTATGATCAGCACCAAATACCCCTGTCTATGAGGGACATAGGTCCCACCCCAGGAGTGAATTTACAGTCTCCATGCAGTTGTCCAGGTTGCACTTAAATAGGGCATTAAGGAGCTGTGCTTAACATGACATGTGAGATTTTCCAGAGTAGTAGCAGTTTCTGGGAGACATATTTCTCTCTGGCATGTTTTTTTTAAGTCACAGGCTAGGTTGAGATCCCTGGAGTGAGTGAGTCTTGTCCTGTTTGATTTGCAGACATGCAGCATTTCTATTAGGGCAGGGTCAGTGACTGCTCCATAGGCCAGACACAGGTCGCCTCTCAGCAGTCAGTAGGACACAGAGTAATCTTTGTCAGGGACCTCAGTTGTCTCTCCAGCTGCTGCAGGTGTCTGGTGAGGTACATGCAAAAGGAAGTGTTGTACTCTTTTAGTGGTCTGATGAGGGTGGAGTACAAAGGAGTTATAATAACCTTGGTCTTGGATGCAATGCCCTTACCTATGAGGTGTGTGATGTAAAAGGCTTTCCTTACTACTGTGGACACATGGTGATCAAAGTTTAGACTGCTATCAACTTGTGTTCCTGAGTCATGCACCACTGGGTGTGAGCTAACTGGGTGCTGCCTGTATTGTTATTTGCAGGGGCTATCTCTTTGCAAAAAGCGACAACAATGCACTTTTTTGCATTTAGTTTTAGAAAGTGGCTTTGGCACAAATCATTTGTCGTATAATATGCTAATATCTTTAGGGGGACTCAGTGATTACTCCCAGTTTGCAGTCATCTGCAAACTTGGTAATCCACAGGCCATCTACTTTCATCTGGACTTCGAAGAAATAGATTCCAAACAATAGAGGGCCCAGGACAGAACCTTGTGGTAGCCCACTGGTAACTTTTCTACTGGTGGAGGTTGAATCCCCAACTTAGAGAGTACGGGTTCTGTCTGTCAGCTAGCTGTCTACCCATCTGGTGATATGGGTTAATCCCCAACTGGGAGAGTTTCTCGATCATACCTGAGTGGGGGATTGTATCAAAAGCCTTGCCTAAGTCAAGAAAGGCAGTATGTACTGCTTTGCTTTCATCCAGGGCTTTGAGGACATTCTCAAAGAAGTCCACCAGGTTTTGTAAGCATGATCTACTCTTAAAGAAGCCAAACTGGGTCATATTGAGAGTTTGAAGGTTGCCTATGCCCTTGTTGTTAAGGTCCATGATGATTTTTTCCATGGTCTTGCAGATAAGGCTGGTTAGACTTATGGGTCTATAAGTTCCCAGGGTCATTTGATGGACCCACTTTGTGAAAGGGGATTAGAGTTGCTGTTCTCCACTCTGCTAGAACAAAGCCAGTGCTCAGGCTATGGTTAAACAGAGTGCCAAGAGGATCCACTAGGTCATGTTTTAGGTTGTTTATTAAGTCACTTTAGGATGTTATCTGGTCCCATAGAGGTTGTGTTTTTGGCCTTGAAGAGCACGGTGATGAGTCACATATGCTTTGGGGTATGGTTGGTTGGGACAGAATGCTGAAGTTTGCACCAAATCTGTCAGCTAACAGGCTGGCAATTTCCTCAGGATCAGCGTGAATGGAACCTTCCACTATGAGTTCAACACATAGCTGGGTATTCCCTTTTAGATTTTGGATGTAGCTAAAGAATGCCTTATGATTGATTGCCTTTCACTAGGTAAGCTAATTTAGCCTCATAACTGGCTTTAGAGAACTTTACCAAATATCTGATTTGTTTTATTCAAGCTGTGGAAGGTATTATTTCTCTGCTGGCTAAGTTCCCTCATGTTTTTAGATATCAGTTTCTTCCTTTTGTTATACAACCTGTTTATACTCGTGGTCCAGCAGGGTGGCTTGTTTTCATGAGAGGACTTGGTTTTGATCCTGTCAGGTTCAGCAGAGTCAATACATTTAAGTGGTTAGACAGGGCATTTGTGTACTCCTCTGCATAGGATTCATTGTTAGCTGTGTTAGCGGGGTTTTTTGTTTAATAGGCTATAGTTTGTTTTGGAGAAATTTCTCATTTTTATTGCTTCTGTGGAGGCATCAGGTCTAATCGTTACTTCAAATGAGACAGATTTATGGTCTGACCTTACTAGGGAGGGCAGAATACAGGGGGTAGTGCAGTGATCCCCTCCCCCCATATTGGTGAGTACTAAGTCCAGAACACTTGAGCCCCTTGTGGGGGTGCATACTAACTGTTCCAGAGCATTTGTATTAACAAAGCCCAGGAACCTCAGGGAGACTGAGCTTGTGCTCATGTACATCACCCACTTGATAGAAGAATAGTTGAAATCTTCCATGACCAAGGTGTTGGGCTATATAGTGAGTGACTCAACAAGTCCACGTAAGTGGTGTGGTTCTCATTGTTCATGGTGGGGAATCTGTGGCTAGCAATAATTTTGTAGGGTGTTTTACCTACAGTTATTTGGATCTGGAGTAGCTCAAGAAAGTCATACTGTTTAACCAGTCTTCAGATTTACTTGGATTTAATGAAGACAGAAACACGTCCACCTATGGATCTTTTGAGGTCTGAACTTGTGGAAGGCATTGTAGCCTTGTACGGCTGGGGTGCTCTCTGCGGCATTGAACCAAGTCTTGATGACTGCACAGACATCAGCATCTACCAAGGTCAGCAGAGCTTCTAGGGAGTGTAGTTTCCTGTTTAGATTCCTAACATTAAGCAACATAACCTTGAGTTTGTTTGTAGTGGATTTTTTAACATCAGAAGTTTTGTTGTTTTGGTATTGACTAAAAATGTTGCTATGGTGGAGGCAAGCATCTTTGCCAGTATTCAAAAGCCTAGATGAGATAGGCAAAGACTATCTCTGGCAAAGCAGCATGGTCTGTCGACCGTGTCTTCCCAAGCTGACAGACACTGGATCCCCCTCAATTGAAACGAGAAGCTAAGCCAATTATTGAAGTCAATCATTTTTTGTTTATATTGTGGCATTATCCTGGGTGAAGGTAGAATTCTGCTAATGGTTAGGTACATACCTGCCTGGGACACAAAACCTGAAAGTTCAGTTATGTCTGTCTTCATACAGTCTAGGGAGGCATGTCTCAAGTCATTCATCCCAACATGTACTATGACAGAGTCATAACTGTAATTGTTGTTGAGTGACTTGAGTGAGTGTGTGATTTGATGGCTCCCGGCACCTGACAGGCTGTTGACTGTGACCTTCTAGTTGTCCAACCTGGTGAGAGGGGGGGCATCTGTGTGTCTCACTACGGAATCTCCTATGACCAGAAGATTTGATTTTGAGGTGTACTACATTAGGGGCTTATTTGCTGAGACACTGGTATGTGTGTTGTGTGTAGTAGATTTTAGGTGTGCTTTAGTATGTGTGACTTGTTTGCACTTGGGAGTTCTCTGGTCTTTTGGTAGGCTTTTAGTGAGTACCTCGACATATATGGGTTTATGTGTCATGACGTCATCTTGTTTGAGAGGAGAGGTGTGTTTGCTGACAACCTGTTTGATGTCTTGTTTATTGCTACATGATAGGATTGATTCCAGTTCCATAATATAGTTACATCTCTCACATACTGTATTTGTTTACTGTAGGAGCAAATGGTTGTCAGTATACATGAGGCAATTACTACTTTGCCTCAAGATGCCCATGTCAATCAGGTTGGTTGGAGAAATATTGAGAAACTGACTGTGCATTGTAACAGGTTAAACCATAAGTACTCTTAGGTGGTAGGCAAGTTAGATCAGCTTTTGCTCTAGGGTTAGCAAGGGAATTTGATTGAGGAGTAGGGATTAAAAAGTGCAGCAATGCTGCTTAGTGCTCAACTGAGTTGCCCACAATGCAGGACTACACAGCTGAGCTACCTGCAGTGCAGCAGGGAAGCCTGGTAGGGTTCCACTGACTGTTCTCTAGGAAAAAAGTTGTAGACAGGTAGACTGGGTGATACCACTGAAGTATTATGGATAATGGGGAAATGCACAGTCATCAGAGACATAGGTGCTAAAGGCATCAGCGATACATGACCATAGTAGATGTTGAAATTATGCCTTTATATGCTGGAAAACAGAAAAATCTAAAATGATCATTGTAATTATATGATGAGCAGTATTAAATAAATTAAATAAATAACCAAGGAAAAACATCAACTTCACAAACATGAAATGCCTCTGTTAAGCGCTTTCATCCCAAATTTCTCAGGACTTCATCAGAACAAAGAAATTACCCCAACCCAGTCCTTAAATGCATGCCTAATTAGTTAATTAAAATCAATAATGTCCAATTACAAAATCTCTTGAGCCTTAAAAATATACAACACTTATTAAAATGTATATGTGTATAGAATAATATATATACTTGTATGAATAAAACCTAACTTTTATGACACATGCAGCACTCATTATAACATTATAATTGTAGAAGTAAAAATGTGGTTTATTTGGTCAAATGTTTGGAATGTCCGGCATTTTACATAGGAAAGACTTGTAGGCAATTTAAAGACAGGATATATGAACATGTCACTGACATCAAAAATGTGAAGCTAACTAATGCCCTGTAAAGACATGTTAAAGAATATCAGAATCTTAGGTTTGGATTTTTAGTGATTGAACAAATAGTAAAGGATGCACAGGGGTTTGTGGTAGATGAAAATTTAAATATTGCTGAACTTAAATGGCAGTTATTTTTGAATGCCACAAAAGCCCCTGGAATTAATGAGTGTGTAAACATTAATTGCATGTTAAAGTTTAGAAACATTTTAGGGTGATAAATTCATGTTTAATAAAAGATCATGCAACAGTGCTGCACGTATCATCAAAGTTAGGTTTTATGCATACAAGTATATATATTATTCCTATACACATATACATTTTAATAAGTGTTGTATATTTTTAAGGCTCAAGAGATTTTGTAATTGTATATTATTGATTTTAATTAACTAATTAGGCATGTATTTAAGGACTGGGTTGGGGTAATTCCTTTGTTCTGATGAAGTCCTGCGAAATTTGGGATGAAAGCGCTTAACAGAGGCATTTCATGTTTGTGAAGTTGTAATAAAGGAAGTTTGGACTGCAGCTTGGGTTGACGTTTTTCCTTGGTTATTTGGTCTATTGGTGAAGAATTGGTCGTGGTTTTAAATAAATAAACCCCATCTGAGTCAAAACCATAATTACAGGGAGAACAGTCACCTTGCCTTCTTAATTATCCAGATGAGCTAATTGTCAGAATAACTAATACTTGGATTTAAAGTCATGTATAGGATTCTTGGACAAAGCTATATCTTTGAATTCCTTCAGAATGTTCAGGTATACATAGAATTTTGACTTACTCTAGGCATCCACCTGCTGTCTCTGCACCTCAGTGGCCCCCCAACAAAGATCCTGTGCATCTGATGCAGGTCATCATATCAGTGGTAAATCTGCACTCAAGTCTGATAGATTTCTGCACACTGTCAATGCTCACTCGCAGTCTGGTTCCATATATCAATCATTGCAATGTTCTGTGGTCTGGCTCTCATGTGATGTTCAACTCCAGCAAAGACGGTCAGCATCTCTGGGTAGTGTCCTCCTTGGTCTAACTGGGCACCCAGATATGTCAAAGTCTCCTGAAAATAGCCATCTTGATGATAATGTTGAGAATGTTAATATATCACAATTTAATAAATCGCTCACTGAGATCCCACTCAGTTCACAGGTAACAATGGTCTGATATCAAAATCACAATTTAAAAGTAGCACTTATGGCATGTTATCAGATCATTGGAAGATAATTGGAACAGCTACATATGGTCCCGGTTAACGATATATTTTGGATATTTGTGTGGCACTCCTAGCCATTAAGCCAAACTATTGGTTAATGCATTGAATTTCAAGAACTTACACAGGAGTGTGCAAATGGAGTTCATAAACCCTGAATTTTAGTGAACCTCTATAATTCTGCATGGTGTAAATAGGACTTAAAAGCTGTATGCACATACCAAGTCTTACTTTCAGGTATACCAAAAAAGTAATATTACACCTGCTAGCATTGCTGCGTGGATATGATTCTCTTCTTATAGACCCATGTTATCACTACTCATTAGACATGCATGTGTATATGGTTTAATTGATGCATTTTGGGAAAAATTGTGTGAAATAAAAAAAAAATGTATATGACTTACTGGAGGGGTATAGATTGACCTGAATGCATACAGGTAGGTATATCTGGATCGCTAACAAGCAATACTTTCCCATATGCAGTCGTACAAAAAATTTAAATGCATAAGTGATCAGTACATAAAGATGGAAACCTATAGATTCCAACATTATCTGTATGTTGCTATATAGTATGTATTTCTAGTATTGTTATGGAGCATATCTCTCAATCTCTTAGAGCAAGAAATCTGGACAAAGCCACAAATAATGGTGGCAGAAGTCAAATATATGGATATTTTTTTCAAATATTACTCTTACAAACTTTGAAAGTTGACAGGGTTAACAGGTTTCACATTAGCATGAATTTTCTGAAGGATTTGAAGTCTGACAATCAAATATCTGCCATTATTTTCTCACTTCAGTCCTCAAAGATTTGTCAGTGACTTGCCAGAAAACTTGAATTTTATTAGAAACAGACCAAAAATATCAGTCAAAAATCTGCACATTCTGCAAAAATCTGGACATTTGAGATCTATGTTATGGAGATATATTCAATGATGCTTATTAAAACATGTACTAGAACCATCACCTCAATAAAACAAAATCTGTCCCCATGATTCAATAAACTCCTTGTAGACTGTGCGCTGAGCCTACATGGAGTTTACATTTGTGCACTGTGGTGCACAGCAAATGTGCAATGCATATTCATGCTGCACGCTGCATCTAAGTAAGGTTTCATGGCTGACAACAGTGTTCCCGGCCAGGAAACCATGTACGCAAATATGGATAACAATATTGTTTAAAGCATAGCACTTACAGTCTGCTTTTTTGAGCAGAATGCCACAATGATCACCATGGCTTCACAGATAGCTCCCAAACTCATAGTTCAACACATCTGCACAATAGCCAACATAAAGCAGGGACAATGACCAAGAAAAAGGGACATATTTGACATAGATGCCTTATAGAAATGTGATAGAAGTACATATTCTGAAGGATGTGAAGTACAAAAGTCAGACATAACTCTCAACCTCTTAGAGCAAGAAATCTAGACAAAGCCATACATAATGGAAGGACAAAAGCTCAAACATAGGGACACATTTTTAATTTTGCTCTTACAAACTGGAAAAGTTGACAGAATAATAGGTTTTATACTACATGAATTTTATAAAGACCATGAAGTTTGAAACTCAAATGTCTGTCATCTGACTTCAATCCACAATGACATGCCAATGATTTGCCAGAAAACCAAATTTTTATGAGGAAAAGATCATAAATATGTGACAAAAATCTGGATATTCTGCAAAAATCTGGACAGTTGGGAGTTATGAACTTAAATATATGTAATATTGAGTCACATTAGTTCTGAGATAATCCCAGTGATATGGTAAAAAGCCATAAATTTGATAAGGAACACATCTGAACTTCCTGGGAATATCTGGACAGTTGAGAGGTATGAATGTGAAGTATATGATCCACACACAGTACAGGACAGTGTATCTACAGTGCAGAGTATTATGATCTCACAATCTCACACTCTACCAAATTCCGTTAGTGACCACTGCCATATCATAGTAAATAGACACACTCCCCATTTCACAAGACCTTTCAGGTTTATCACCTCCCGCAAAACCTCATCCTTTAGTCCAGACTCCTTCATAGACCAACTCTCAAATATTAACTGGTCCCATCTCACTACACTCCCCGTAGATGAGGCTATTCACTCTTTCAACTCCACCTTTCTAAACATCCTCAACTCCCTAGTTCCCCTCCGTGCTATCAGAATCAAAGCAAACACCACTCTTTGGTTGACAAGACGTGACAAGATATGGAAATTATGGACCAAAACAAAGACCCCTTCTCTCCTACAGACTTACAAAGAACTTAGAAATCAAATAAAAAAAAATTATCAACAAAGACAGGATCAACTTCTATGCAAATCCTCACACTACCCTAAAATCTAACCCTAAAAAATTCTGGAACTCAATCAATCATATACTGTATCCAAGAAACCCTTCCCCTCCCAACCCATGCTCAAATAAAACTTTTGAAGAAACTGCCACTGAATTTAACAATCATTTTATTAATTCAATAACTACCATAATTAATGACCTCCACACTAGTAAAAATACTAAAAACCCCACTTTCTCATCTTCCCCTCCTTCTAACTCTTTTTCTCTCTTACATCTGTCTCAACTAAATATATTAAATCTCTACTCTCTAAATTCAAACCCTGCGCCCCCTCAGCTGATAACCTACCCTCTTACTTCCTACATATAGCTGCTGAACCCCTAGCCTATCCAATATCCATCCTGATCAACCGATCTAGCTCTGAATCATACGCCACTGCTCTTCAATATTTTCACCAACCTACTTTACACTACTTGCTCCAACTCCAAACTTGTACAATATGCTGAAGTTTCTACAGTCATCGCCAATACTGACAATCCATCTGACCTCCACTCTACTACCCAAGCATCATTCAACACCATAGAGACATGGCTTTGTGACAACAAATTCATTCTCAACCCTAAGAAAAACTAAGCTCCTACTCTTCCTCCCAAAAAACCTCATCAATTTCAAAACAACATTTCCATCATATCTAGCAATAACACTGTCATTACCTCTGACCCTAGCACTATACTGCTAGGAGTCATAATAGATGATCAGCTTAAATTTGATCTCCAAATCACCACCTCTATCAAAAAGACTCACCAGAAACTCAGACTCCTTTACCAAAACAAAAGACATTTAACCAACACAGCCAGAATAACTATCTCCCATGCATTTCATCTTCCCACCCTCCTTTATAGCTCTCAATTATACACAAATCTTAACACCACACCCATAACCAGACTTGAAACTATGTATAATAACGTTGCCAGACTTTCTGCTAACCAAACTAACAAATCACACTATTGCCTATCTCTTAAACAGTTGCAGTGGCTTGAATTCCCTCATTTGCTGCTACTACAACAACTGTTAATTATCCACTCCATCCTCTATCTACCATTTTTCTGCCCTAGCCTTCAATCTATTATAACTAAATATTCCCCAACCAGGACATTATGTAGCTCAGACCAAGATTTCCTGCAGATCTATAAACCCAAAACCAAATCAGGGTGTTTACTTTATAACTATAACACTGCTACAACTTGGAACCAACAACCCCTAGAAATTAGGTCCCTTAACCAAACAAAACATTTCAAACTAGCCACTCGGGAATATCTAATAAATAAATGGTCCTGCCATTGTAGGCATCCTCCCTGAAACTACCTAACCCTAGCTTGTCTCTCATCCCTCCTTTCTATTCCACTGTCTGTCTTAATATCCATCTACCTCTGTGTCTCATTGCTTAACCTCTACATTACCTTACTACTCCATCTGTACCTATACTGTATATAACTACTTAGAAATAATGAACACTGTTTTCCCTACATTGACATTGTACCTAAGTTTTTGTTGTAAAAATTCTGACATTGCACTCTATTACTTTTCTATATGATTTGTTGTAAATGCTTTTTGCAGTTTGATCTCTAACATTTGTACCCAACAGTTTTTTGTAAAATGTTATTGTAAAATGTTATTTCTCTAATTGTTTTAGTTGTCAGTGCAATTTTCTTGCTGACTTTATGTAAAATGTTAATACTGATTGTGGAGCTATTCTCCTCGGGTCTCCACTGAAAATGAGTTAATGCTCAGCTGGACTAACCCAGTTAATAAATGTAAAATAAAATAAATAAATAAACTATCTCATTCCTGGCATGCTGTACTAAAGCTGTGTAAATGATCTGTAATGGTACATGGACTGACATCTACAATAAACCCTCAGGGGAAGTGTGTGTATTGAATAAGGACACAAAGATCAATTGTAGTAATGAACACAGGAAAGAGGACAGGTAAAACGAACTAATGTACAGCAGATGAGGGCATGTCAATGGGAGATGGCTGTAGAAATACCAGTCTCATATCTATATGATACAGTAGGGACTGCACAGTGAAAATGTGTTTTATGTGACTGTCATACAAAGTAACATAACAATGAGGAGGATGTCAGTGTGAGATAAGCATCCTTAAATGAATAATGCAGAGAACATCTGTCAGGGATCTAACATACAACTGGTCTAGGGTTCATTTTGTGAAGCTGTCTAAACTGATTTGCCTGAATAAGAGTGTAATATCTGCAAAGGTTTCTACCAAGTGGGGCACAGGTAAAAGCTCATAGGTTCATAGGTGCTTACTAGGCTACCGACCACAAGGGCCTTTTTAACCCTAGCCATGCATCCCAAATCTCTGACGAGTTCTAATACCTTTGATAAGTGTAAGCGGGCCTGGGAGATGAACCATTTACAAGTTACATGTTTGTATCAGACAGGTGCCAAATCAGGGAAGAATTTCCGGTTTCCCATCCAATTGTCCAAGTAGCACTTGAATTGGATTAGGGAGGAACTCTGCTTCACATGGATGAGGAGCTTGTTCCATAGATGGGATAGTCTCTGGGATACTTACCTATCTCTCCAGCAGGTCCTGTTTATATCACAGGCAAGGTTTAACTCTTTAGAATAGGTAATTCTGGTACTGTTTGTTTTGTGGATATGCAGGAGGTCCATCAGAGTGGGGTCTGACAATTCCATGTAAGCTAGTCAAAGATCTCACCTCATGCCCTGTATTCTTTTGAGAAAACTGTGGTGGACATTCCAGTAGTTGGATATGCTGGGTAGGGTACATGCCAAGGGGCATTTGTACTTAATGATAGGTCTGATGATTGCCAAATACAGTAGAACAATTGATGATCAAAGGCTATATTATTATATATGTGTGTCCCTAAGTCCCTGACTGGGGAGATTCAATGACAGCTCCTAATTTCTACAGTTAAATGGTAATTCCAGAGGCCCTGATAGGTCATGTGGTTTGCTATATCTTCTGGCTCAGGTAATCCCATGCCTCTCATCTCCTGGAGATGTTAGGAGGGACACTGCTACACCTGTATGAGGCATTATGAGCAATACAGGATAGTTGACTGGTGTGCATGGCATATACATATGGCGCAGTCCACACTGTCATGAATGATATCCATTCCATTAATGTTGTCAAACACCTATGTATGCAGTTTGTGCATCAGCAGAACAGGTAGCACACATGCATCTACTGTAACAACTTGATTACTGTTCAACACCATTAGACAGTCATGTATATGCCACAAAAAGAATACCTAGGCATGGCCAATAAGCTGTGTGACAGCTGGCTGTGACAAATGTAGTACACTTCAGTTACACATCACTGGAAGATGTGTAGGGAGGTACATGAATAAGGGTGCATTGTACTCAGTTATTTGTGTGATGAAGTCTGGGAACTATGAAGGTATTATGGCTTTTGATGTGGATGTCCTTCACATACTCAGTAGTTGTATTACATACAAGGGAGTAGTCAGCACTATGAGCACATGCTGGTGGATGTTCCACTTAGCATCTACCCCACGACACAGGTCAACATACCTATTGGTCTGATTATACAGTGTGATGTCCACATTATATTTGGGTTGTGTGTTTGTTTTTCTGATTTAACAAATCCCCCATGTCTTCTTGTCATTGCAGGTGTTATCCTAGCTGTGGCAGCAATCTTTGGTATGTGTTGATATTGTCTGTATTATACTAATTTCACAGCTGGAGTCAATGATTTCCTACAATCTCTAACCCGTCAGGCAGCTGTTTGGATGCAGGATGGAAATGTCATCTATGATGTCCATTACTTAAATAATGGACAGGAAAGGGCCTAGCAGACAGTCTTGATGTATGGACCTGACCACTGGGCCTGAGATATAGGTCACCACACATTTCAACTTAGTGAGATGCTATGTATGTGATACAGTTGTCTACACACTTTTTGATATAGCTGTGTGTGGTCATATATTCCAGTGTTGACTGAATACCTCAGTGTAGATTTGTGTCAAATGCCTTTGACCTGGTCATGTTCCACAAGATGATACTGTTGTCATTATACATGCCCCTGATGACCTCTTTGAGGACATCTCTCAGATGTAACAGACATGATGTAGCATTAACAACTGATACGGGCCTGTTGCACACACAGGGAATATTACTAGTGTCCATTTAGAAGTCCATAATGACATGTTAGTCTACCTTACAGCTGAGGAGAATCAGGATGTCTCTATACATGCATGCATCAGGTGCTCTCCCCCCAACTCAGATGGATACATGTTGATGTACAGCCTTCATCAGGAACATAGCATGTGCAGGATGTTTTGAAGTGTGTATTCAACTGTATCAGGAAGATGCATGTGCTCAGACACATTTTGATTCCATGTGATAGGCCTGGATGAAGGTAAGACAGTTCATAGTACCTATTGTGATCTGTCCTAGGGTTTGGACATGATCCCCCACACAGGTATCATTGAGGAAACTCTCCCAGCTGGGAAGCAACCCTTACGTCCCTAGATGGGTAACCAGTTGACTCACCAACAGAACGCATACTGTGAAAGTTGGTGAAACAACCTGTATCAGTAGAGCTGTCACAATTGGCAAATCCCAGGGATCTGCACTTAGCCCTTTACTGTTTTGAGTTTATTTCTTGCCAGTTCTGGCTAAAAGTATATGGCTTTTGGTTTACCATGTTTGCTGATTCTTGCATATCCACCAATGACAATAACATACCACAGGAGTAGCTAACACAGACAAATGACTGGTGAGAAATCTACATGATCTACAAATAAATGCATAAATGTGTCCTTATTTTGTACTTCTGAAATGTGGATGTCCTTCCTAATTACAGCATTGACAACAGTCCTGCTATAATGAAACCCAGTAATACAGGCACTGGAAACACATATAGATAGCAATCTGAACTTCAACCAGCAACTGTCCACACTGGCATTGAAAGCCTATCTTGTGCACATCATATATCATATCACCATATTCATATCTTAGGATTGTATGACAGCACTGTCCTCAAACCTCATCAGAACACTAATATAGTACTATGCTCTCTTTTGCATGTACCTCACTAAACATATGCAGCAGTTGTACAGACCATAGGCTTTCTTATCAAGAAAAAATAGGGCCTACAAACCATGCCATGATCTATGCAGATAGACTGAAAGCCATGACACAGTAATCTGTATCGTATAGGATGTGACTTCTGCCTAGCCTTCAGACCAGAATCTGACCCTGCCCTGGAGGGATTAGTGCATATCCACAAACTGATATAGGTGATGGCATCAGCAGTAGTGCATGTTGAGGAGAATATGGTAATGACAGTGTCCTACATGCTATTGTAAAATGCTCTGGTTAATGTCAGCTAAGAGCACACAACACACGCTTACACACACACACACACACACACACACACACACACACACACACACACACACACACACACACACACACACACACACTTGACCATAGTAAGAGCAGAACCCTTGCCTCCTAAATACAAACTGCAAAACTCACTACTTTATGCAAGCACCACAGCACAAGTCTGACATTTACAAGAGTACAGGTAAAATTATAGTAGATTACATCAGCATGCAATGTGGGAGAACAGATGTTGGGAAGCCTGCATAGGTTTTTGGGTTCATAGGATGTTACCAGCCTAATGGCCCTAGGGTGTTAGAAGCGTAGCTGTGTAAAAATAGAAATACCCTTACTGATCATAGTAAGATAGTCATTGTTAGCAGAACAATTTTGTAAGCAGCACCAACTGGCCCTGTCCATGAGGGACATAGGTGCCATGCCAGCAATGACTTTACAATCACATATCCAGTTATCAAGGTTGCGCTTGAACAGGGTCACTGAGGATTATTGCTTCACATGCAGTGGGAGCCTATTACAGAGTAGTGTCAATCGCTGGGGGGATATATCTGTCTTCCCAGCATGTACTGTTTATGTCACAGGCTAGGTTGAGAATCCTAGAGCAAGTTGTTCATGTCCCATTGGATTTGCAGATGTCTCACATTTCCAGTGAGACAAGATCTGAGGCTCCTCTCTAGGCTAGGCATAGGTCACCCCTCAGTAGCCTGCATGATACTGAGCACTGTAACATATCTATCAGTGTTTCCATGCATGTCATGTTTTGAAGGCCCTGGATTCTCCCAGTCAGAAACCTCTGTGTTTTCTACAATTGCTGCAGGTGTCTGGTGAGGTGCAGACAAAAGGGAGCATTGAACTAAATTAGTGATCTGATAAGGGTAGAGCACAGCAGAGCTAAGACCTCCCTGGTCCTGGATGTGATGTCTATATGTATGAGGTATGCAATGCAAAATATGTGCCTCACCATTATGGACACATAGAGATTAAAGTGTAGATTTCCATCAACATGTTTCCCAAGTGTCACAACACTGTGTTTGAGCTTGGACAGGCACTATGTGTACCATAATTAGCAGGGATCCTTCATTGTCAAAAGGAATAATGAGGCATTGTTTGCTTTAAGGTTCAGTCCATGCATTTGGCAGAAATCATTTGTCTGTGTCAGCCCCTTTTGTAATATGTTAGCATCACTGGGGAACTCAATATGAGTGTGTACATTGAACAGTCATCTGCAAACTTGGAAAGCACAGGACATCAAAAATTTTCTGGGCTTCAGAGAAATAGTTTCCAAACAGTTAAGGGCATAGCACAGACCCTTGTGGTTTTCCACTGGTAAGTGGTCTAGTGTTGGAGGTGCAGTCCCCAACTTTGACAGCATGTAGTGAGCCAGTTAGCTGTCCATCTAGTAATGTATGGTTTAATTACCAAATAGGAGATTTTCACTATGAGACTTGAATAGGGTATAGTGTCAAAAGCCTTGGATAACTCAACATAGGTGGTATGTACTAGTATCCCTAATCTAGGTCTTTGGGGTGAGTATCAAGAAAGTCCACTAGGTTTAATAAGCAAGATCTGCCCTGGGCAAAAACAAAATGGGGCAGGTCAAGTGTGCTGAAGGTCACCTATCTCCCTGTGGATAAGGTCAATGCTGATTCCTTCCCTAACCTTGCAGATAGTTTTTTTCAGGATTATGTGTCAACAGTTGTAGTTTTGCATGCTACCAGATTAATGCGCGTTGCATATCACACAGCACTGGATATTATGTTTGTGATGATATGGGCAAGTGCCAGCATAGCCAGCTGGATTTATACAAGATGCTACAGGCATTTTCAGACCAGTTTAAGATGAAGTGGGACACATGTTTGCCTATCTATTGTTTGCTTACAAAAAGGTGTTTCACACTTTAACTTGCTGTATGGGCATAGGTGAGGGGGTCTTTAGATTTGATTCATGATGAGTGACAGGGCTAGTGTGAATCCCACAAGGAGTCTGTCATGGCATATATCCTAAATGTCCAGATGAGGCTTAGGGACCTCATGGGCTTGGCCCATGAAAACCTGGCAAGAGACAACAGCAGAAAAAGATCTGGTATAACAGGAATGCTCGAGCCAGCGACTATGCTGTGGGAAAGCAGGAGATGGTTCTCATTCCTGTTAGACACAATAAACTGCAGGCAGCTTGGGAGGGACCCCTCAAGGTGCTAAGGAAGGTAAGTGATATTAACTACATGGTAGAACTGCTAGGGCAGGAGACAGGGGCACAAATTGTACCATGTTAACATGATGAAGCATTACCATGATAGAGAAGCCCTTGTGCTGAGTATTTGCAGTGGATGGGAGGAGGATTCTGAGGGGGATCTGGTGACTGATCTCCTCAGTGAGGCTCTGATTAACACCTCAGTGGAAGGGGTTGCAATGTCCCAGTGGCTATCCCCCTACCCAGGTTTGAGAGATCAGAGCAGTGTTACAGGAGTTTGAGGACATGGTGCAGCACCATGTGGATACAGGGACACAAAGACCTTTACTATAAATCAGGCCTTATATAGGGTGCCTGAGTGAGCCAGACAGATTCTGAAGGAAGAGATAGAGATGTTGGCACTGGGAGTAATCCAGGAGTCCTGCAGTTCCTGGGCCTTCCCATTGGTGCTGGTACCAAAGAAGGATAGAAGCATCAGGTTCTGTGTGGACACAGGAAACTAAATAGTCACACAGCATCAGATGCTTACCCCATGCCTAGGACAGATGAAGACCTAGAGCAGCTGGATGGGGCTAAGTATCTGACCACTATTGGTCCTACCAAAGGCTACTGGCAGGTGCCTTTGACTCTCAATGCTGGAGAGAGGTTAGCCTTTGTGACTCCATTTGGCTTGTATGAGTTCCCGAAGATGCCCTTTGGGATGTAAAATGCCCCAACAACTTTCCAGAGGCTGGTAGATCATATCTTAGTAGGGGTAGGAAATTATGCCATTGCTTACCTGGATGATATTGCCATATAAAGCCGTTCCTGGCCTTCAGCATGTCAGGGAGGTGCTGGGCAGACTGAGGAGGGTAGGGTTGAGCACTAACCTCAGTAATTGTCATGTGGTTATGGCTGAGTTCTCCTACCTGGGACATAAAGTGGGGAGTAGTAATGTCAGTCCAGAACCTGCCAAAGTGGAAGAAAGTCAGGCATGGCCTGCCCCTATTGCCAAAAAGCAGATGAGAGCATTCTTAGGGACAGCCAGTACAATACAAAGTTTGCCCCCAATTATTGTACCATAGCTGCTTCCCTGGCAGAACTAACAAGAAAAACAGGCCAATAAGGTGGTGTGGAACCCAACATGTGAGAAGGCATTCCAGACCCTTAAAGGCACTTTGGGAGGACCTCCTGTGTTAGTCAGTCCAGATTACAGCAAATGATATGTTGTGCAGGTGGATGCTTCAAACCATGGGGTGGGGGCTGTAATTAGACAGGTTTCCTCAGAGGGAGAAGAGCACCCAGTGGTATATCTCAGCCATAGACTCCAACCCAGGTGGGAATGTTATGCAGTTGTAGAAAAGGAATATCTAGCCATAGTATGGGCACTGCAGAATCTGTAAGGAAGGGAATTCACAGTAATTATAGACCACACTCCCTTAATAAGGTTATATAGAGCCAGCCAGCAAAATGCCAAGTTATTAAGGTGGAGCTTAGGATTGCAGGTATATGACATGACAGTACAACACCACAGTGGGGTCAGCATTGCCACTGCAGATGGGCTCTCATGGCAGGGAATAGGTAACATATTTTCAAATAGGCTTATATCTCTCAAGTCACATTTCTCAAGGGTCACTTGAAAAAAAAATAGCTTGAGTCCCTGGGGGGATGCGATTATATGGCCAAGTGCCAGCATAGCCACCTGGAGTTTTGTAAAGAATGATATGTCCTTTGAATATTAGACTGATTTATACAAGATGCTTGTGTTACAAATGTCTCAGAATTTTAAGTAATTTGTATATCAAACTGATTTTGTACAGATGCTTGTGCTGAAAATGCATTTGTGAGATTTGTGCTGAAATGTATCAAGAGTACACCCTGCTGAAATGAAGAGAAATGCACATGTATTATTGTAGCTGAATTAAATGTATATGCTTTAATAGGGGATACTGGCACAGCAGAGGTTAACATTAAGAAAAATAAGAGAAATGTAATGAGCTGTTAAACCATTAAAAGTGACCCCACAAATAAGGGAAATGAGCTATCAAACCATTAAATGTCACCCCACAGTGTTGAGTAGGACTAGAGATGCTGGGTCTGGGGAAGAGCCTTTTTCCATTAGCTCAGTGAAAAGAAGGGAGGCCCCAGGCACTGCAATAAATATTTGGATATGTATTTTGGGCATCCAAGCTAACTTCCTGTCTCACCTTCAAAGGGAAATACTGTGAGAACCTAGACTCAGATGACCAGATGAGGTCATTCTGCCAGCACTCCTGGAAATTATATTTTAGATATTACAAAGGCAAATCTCAGAGTACTGAGTATTCTGTTTGGGAAGCCTGACTAAAAATATGGCTCACCCATAGCATCTTGCCTTGCTGTAGTAAATGACTAGGGAACAGTGATGCTTTTAGATTTAGTCAGGAATATAGTGAAGCAAAGTTTAGATATTGTTTTTCTTTATTTGTCTGAGTCTGTCCATCAATGTACTTTTCAATATTTCCCAAAGCTGGTAGAGCAGGTAATCCGTGCCAGCCTTTTCCAGGTGTGTGTGTGTGTGTGTGTGTGTGTGTGTGTGTGTGTGTGTGTGTGTGTGTGTGTGTGTGTGTGCGCGCATGTGTGTGTGAAAATTAAATCTTAAAGAGTTTGTATGTCAGCTACTTGGGACAGGGGCATGAAGCACTGGGTTTACAGAGAGGGCACTGGAGGACTTGGTTTGGACACTTAGCTGAGGACCTAACGCAGCTCCCCACCATAATGACTTCAAGGTTCAGCATTTTTGCTCTTTACATCATTCTCAATTTTAATCATTCGATGTTCTGATGTAGATCTTGTATTTACATGGTTCGAAATTGGGGAGTAAAATTCTTTTGAAATTCAACACTGTATTTCACCAATATAAATAAACAAACAAAGTCATTTCCACATTGTAATAAAAAACTGGGTAGACAGGAAAGCGTTGAAATGAGGAGCAAGCAGGGGGAAGAACAAAGGGAAAGCAGCACAGGAATGAGCAGAAGGGAGGTAGGAAAGAATCATAGTTATCCATTTCTTTGACAGTGTAAAGTGAAAATATGTGCAGAATATTAACTGAATTTGGCCTGTCACCTCCACAAAGAGGGGTGACCACAATGCAGTCATGTTGTATAGCCAACTGGGCCAAATCAAGTGTGTCAAGATGATACATGTGTGAAACGGGAAGCCATGTATCGAACTATTTTTTTTTTTGTGGCACAGGAGGACATTTATTTTTATTTGAGAGAGAGAAAGGAATGTTTGGGAGGGGACATAGGTATGTCTGGGTCAGGTAATTTGGCAGGTGAGGAAGCAATTGCAGACAGACAAGAGAAGCAAGACAAAAGACATGGATGGTGATGGATACAAAAGATTGGGGAACACGATAATAGTGGTGAGGGTGAGGACAACTTGGGCTCATGGCTGTCAAGCTTGAAGGCAGTGAAAATCAAGTCCTCACCCACTGGACTATCATCTTACTCCACAGGTGGCTGGAGTGTTTGATGTCTCCTCCTCCTTTTCTTATGGAATATAAGGGAGGGCAACCTCTCCATCTGGTGTAGGCATGCACCAATGATGTGGTGCACCACCTGATGCAGCATCCTTGGCAACTCACTGTGGATGATGAAATCACCACCTCCACCATTGGTCCTGGAGAGTACCACTGGACCAATCTCCATGGCAGGACTACATGAGGGTTTGGGATGTGCAGGAACAGCAGAGGCAGTGCTGCCAGGTTGGCTCCCAGACATGCTGGGCATTGGTGTTGGAGCCGGTGGCATGGGGGCAGGCTGATCCATTTGGGCTGGCCTACCTCGTGGAGCATTTAGTGATGTGGTACACATGGATGACATGGACATATTTTGACGACACATAATAAAAATAAAAAAAAAATGAAAAAATATTTTGAAAAATAAAATTAATTTTTTAAAAATAAAATAAAATTAAATTAAAATAAAGAAAATAAAAAAAAAGATAAGGGTTGGGGTGAGAGAAAAAAAAGAAATAAAATTAGTATAATCATATGTGACGTGCAATGCATTACTACAATTATACAACTCTGTCTTAAGTTTTACATTTAAGTATACCTCCTAACAGATATACACTATACTACAAATTGCTGCAAGCAATACTTGAAATGTGCATATATTGCACATATGCGTGTTCCAATTATATGAACTACAGTTTACAGCAGGGCATTTGTGCCAGTGATATACACTTTTAATTTAATGTAAATATTATTAAAGAAATAGCAATATTGTATAGTTGTGAATTGTGGTATTTGAACCCATAACCTCTGATTAAAGTCTAATATTGGACTCTTACTACTGGATTGTAGTACACAGTAATTCATGCATACTTGTTTTTACAGTTGGGATATGCATGCTCAGTTTGATACAACTCTATAAAATACCAAAAAAGTTATCTTTAACTTTTAATGCTACAATAACAATTCTCCTCTGCTATATACATACTACTTCCTTCCTTCAGTCTCTCTAATTGAGTTTCATAAGCCTGGATATTGAACTCCTGAACTCTGGCACCTGTGAAAAGAACAGAAATGAACAGAAGAGCATTATCCATACCAGTCTTGCCTATATTAAGCTTTATATGTCTGGCAAGTACTCACTTTAGTTGATAGTTACACAGCTGTGGGATGTCTGCAGTCCTAAATTTCTCCAACCAATGGTCAAATGTATCCTTCTTCCTTGTCTGTAGGTCATTAGAATGATATCTACATTGTTCTCTAGAGTGCAGAATCCCAGTGGCACTGGAAACAGCCTGGGCTAAACTATTTCAAGCCTCAGACTTGTACTGTGAGCCAGAATAGTACTCCTTCATAAGCCTGTGGCTATGGTGCTTTACTAGGATTCCAATAAATATCCTGGACTTCTGGACACCCCACCTCTGTTCCCGAAACCTAGCACCTTCCCCACTAATGCCAGTCATGTCTGCCAGCAGACCTAGAGCAATGGAGACTGATGCTTTCACACTAATTCCATTGATTGTGTTTACTGGAGTGTACACACCTGACCAACCCTTTTGCACGATGGCAAGTGAATAGACCAGTGCAAAACATTGAGGAATTAAATAATTGCAATTGAAAGGTTAACTTGACACTTAGCCTTAGTTTGAGGGGTGTCTACTGATGTAGCCTAGAAATATATATTGGAAATTTGAAGGTAACTGTTAGGTGGGTTAGGTTTGCAGACATGCAGTGAGGGCATAAATGCAATGAACTGACACATTTATTTTTACCTTTATACAGTGAGAAAATTAATTTTTACACTGTGGGATTCAAACCTATGCATAAGGGACAAAACATTTCCTTCCATAGTGTTGATTTGCCATCTTTGCCAAAGAAGAAGTGCTGCTCAAACATAGTCAGGAATCATACATAAATACAGTTAACAATATAACCTGTTACACATGTATGTGTGTGAACTAACAAGGATACTGGATATAGAAGCAGTTGTATATGTGTCTTAGGCAAATGTGAAGGCCATGCAAGTCCAAATAGCAGAATTATACTTACAGAAATATAGTGCACAGTGTCCCCTCAGTCATACATCTGATAACACAATAATAGTGTCTCATCCCTCATACATTTAATTAATATCAGTTCCACTATCTAACATGAGATTAAATATAAATGGAAGTGGAACAACAGTGAAAGTGTATGGAATATCCTATGTTAGAACCCAGGACCATGTGTATGACACTCCCACACTTAACATGTTACCACAAGAAAATTGAAATACCGTCTATGTTTCAGTTCATTGCTACAAACTGCAATATCACAACAGTTAAAAAAAGTTGTACACCCTGTACTAGAACCCAGGTCTATCTGTACTCTAGCCCTACATTTACACATGCTGCCACTGGATTAGTTACATGACATTCCCTAATTTACTAATCATTGTTAAGGTCTCCCTGTTAACTACCATGCAATACCATTTGGTGGGTTTTTGCAGTGCCCAAAATAGTTAATTGAATGTACCCAGTTTCTGTTTTTGGCTGTCTGGATCCAGTCTACTTCCTGGGTGGTCCAGTTGTCCACTTTGTGCACTGCTGCACTTCGTGCAAGTGACATAAGCACAGCCAAACCCACCATTCATTTTCTCCATTCCCATGATTGTGCTAAGCACCATGTTGCACAATTTCTGGCCCACAAAATAAATAAATAAATAAATAAATACAAAAACCAAGACATAAAAGGGAAAAAAAAGAATAAAGGGACAGGTAGTTGACATGAGGAAAATCTGTCTATGGCATACACACTAGAAAATGATGGTTCACATGAGATATATCTACAGAGATCTGCACTTGAGCTCGCTCTCCAATGAACCTTCAGAGCATAGGTTGGGTGTCTTTTCCATCTCTGACACACAAACAACTTTGCACCAAGGAACTAAAATCATTTTGCAAATTGGAAGGGTGGCTTAATGTCTAAAGTGTTTGCCTTACAAACACAAGGTGCAGCGTGTGAGTCTCACAACGGATAATTGGCTAGGCTTAAAATGGCTAGCAAAGGCAGTTAGCTTTGTACTAAACTATGAACCAACTGCAACATCATCTACAATAACATAAAACCATACAACTGTTATTTATATATTTATTATATTTGGATGTAGTGCACTTAGTCATTACACAACCTGTTATGATTCATAGGTTCATAGGTTCATAGGTTCATACTAGGCTATCTGCCCTAGGGCATTTATAAGCCTAGCCAGAGTGTGTTTGGCTTTCGCCACCCATTTTAAATTAATTTTGCTATGCCATTTTTCGAGGTTAGTATACTGTGCCTCTGTCTAACAGTGACACAGAAGTGATACCCGGGGTAAACCTACGATCTCCCATCCACTCATCAAGGTTCCTCTTGAAGAGAGTCAATGAGGAACTCTGCCTAACCTGGACTGGGATTTTATTCCAGAGTGAAGGGAGCCTCTGGGTTATGAATCTGTCCCTCCAGCATGTCCTATTTATTTCAGTGCTGAGGTTCAAGTCTCTCGAGCGCATAGCTTGATGGGATTTGGATTTTCTGAGGTGCAGCATGTCCATTAATTCCGGTTTGGACAAGGCTTTATACGTCAGGCACAGATCGCCTCTGAGCAAGTGGTATGCCACTGAGTAGAGCTGGAGTTTCTTTAACCGGGCAGCTTATGGCATCTGTTTGAGCCCTATGATCCTCTTGGTGAGGTACTTTTGGGGTCTTTCCAGTTGCTGCAGATGTCTGGTAAGGTACATCCCAAAAGGGTCATTGTACTCAATTATGGGCCTGATGAGGGATGAGTAAAGAGGCACGATGACCTCCCCTGATCTAGATGTGAATCCCTTCATGATTACGTGGGCTATATAAAATGTTTTTCCAACCACTTTGGCCACATGGTTGTCAAATGAGAGATTGCTATCAACTTGGGTCCCCAGGTCCCTAATTACTTCTTCTGTACTTAATGGATTACCACCTATGTGGTAATTTGTGGGCACTTTGTTTTTGCCAAAGGGGATGACTATACACTTTTTGGCGTTTAGCTTGAGGCCATGGCTCTGGCACCAGTTGTCTGTTTCTATGAGGCCCTTTTGGAGGATGCTTATGTCAGCTGGAGAGTCAATTATGGTGCCCAGTTTGCAGTCATCTGCGAACTTAGTCAGCCACAGTCCTTCCGTGTTGGCCTGTACCTCCGAGAAATATATACCGAACAAGGGAGGTCCCAGGACTTAGCCTTGGGGGACGCCACTTGTAACTGGTTTGGAGTCTGACATGGCTCCAGCAATTCCAACCATGTGGGTTCTGTCCTTGAGCCAGTTTGCAACCCATCTAGTGACATAGGGGTTTATATTTAAGCTGGTGAGCTTATCTATAATGCCCGAGTGTGGTATTGTATCGAAGGCTTTTGTGAGGTCCAGGTAGGCTGTGTGGACCACCTTCCCCTCGTCAATGGCCTTGGTGACTGTTTCAAAGAAATCAACCAGGTTTAAGAGGCAGGATCTGCCCTTAACAAAGTCGAACTGGGTGGGATCCAGTGTCTGTAGGTCCCCAATATCTTTATTTATGAGGTCCATGATGATCCTTTCCATAGCTTTGCAGACCAAGCTAGTCAGGCTTATTGGGCGATAGTTTCCAGGATCCGTTGAGGTGCCACCTTTGTGGAGAGGGACCACTGTTGCTGTACGCCACTCTTTGGGTACATGTAGTAAGGCTGAGATTGAACAGTAGTTTTAGGATTGGGTTTAGCTCTTCTTGGAGTTCATGTAGGACGCAGCCCAGGACACCGTCTGGTCCCATTGATGCTGTGTTTTTTGCTTTGGAGAGGGCAGCTCTTACCTGAGCATCTGAGATGTCAGGGGGCAGCACTCTGCTGGGATAAATATTTGCCATTTTGGTGGGGAGGGAGGGAGAAGTTTGCGCTGAACCTGTCAGCTAGGATGTTGGCAATGTCTGTGGGTTTGGTGTATTTTTTGTCATTTTGGACTAATTCTGAGCATATCTGGGAATTCCCTCCCAGGTTCCTAACATAACTAAAGAAAGCCTTGTGATTATCCTTAGTGTCCTGTGCAATTTTTCTCTTGAAGCTGGCCTTAGATGATTTTATGAGTGCCCATAGTTTTTTGCTAATACTGATCAGAGATGCCTTCCCTTTTTGGGATTTTGCTCTATCATGTAGTAGCTTCCTCCTTCTATTGTATAGTTTGTTTATGGCTGGGGTCCACCAGACAGGAAGTCTGCCTTTGCAGGATTGGGTCTTGGTTTTATCTGGGATTGCATGATCCATGCATTCCTGAAGGTGTTCATAGAATGCGTTTATAAATGATTCTGCGGTCTGGGCCATATTTTTCACAGGCCCGGGGGCTTTGAAGGATTCCACCTCAGTTTTGAAGAGTGTGAAATTTGCTTTAGAGAAGTTTTTCACTGTGGTTTTCAGGGCAGGGGGTGGAGTCGGGATGTTAATATCCAGTGAGATTAGTTTATGGTCTGATCTTACCAGTGAGGGATACACTTCTGGTCTGGAGCATAGAGTCCCCATGTTGGTGATGATCAGGTCCAGTATGTTTTACCCTCTTGTGGGAGTGGTAACAAGTTGTTCCATAGCATTTGAGTTTATAAATTCTGGGAACCTTTGGGCTAGGGTGTTGGAGCTAGAGTAATGCTCCCAGTCTATGTTTGGGTAGTTGAAGTCGCCCAATATAATGGTGTTTGGAGAGACCTTCATATTTTCCAGTGTTCTCAGGAAGGCCGAGTGGGGTTCCTGGGTTTGGGAGGGTGGTCTGTAGCAGGCTATAAACTGGAAGGCAGTTTTACCCACTGTTAGTTGCACATGGATAGTCTCTGATGCTTCGTGCTGTGCCACCAACCTGGAGGTGTGGGTATCTTTGACGAATATTGATACACCCCCTCGTTTGGTAGTACGGTCCAAGTTTTGGGGCCGAAAAGCATGGTATGAGGTATAACCTGGTAGTGCTGGGGTGCTCTCGGGAGCTTTGAATTATTGTTTGTAAATATACAGCTCTGTCTTACCTCTGCGTTTTTTGGTCATTCTTCAGTTATCTGACCAGTAATCTGAGACATACAGCGTGTCATTCTATATCATTAGGCCACTGAGATGATATTAACTGGAAATAATATCATATGCAGTTGGCAACAAATGAAAGGCAGGTTGGATGTTACTGAACACAACCTGTGAATTGTGTGCCGCTTACTTACATTTTCAACCTTACAACTAACACTTTGTAGATCTACAACAAAACAAGTCAAGGCAGGAATAGACAGCATCTCATGTTCTTCAGCTCTTCGGCTCTTTATTAAAATAACAAAAATAAAACCAGTGGTAATACCAACAAGTGAAGTTAAATGCTTTTTGTCTAGTTAAATAACTAAACTTCTTTAGTCTTTCAGTCTCTGTAACAGGCTACCCATCTATGCCAAGCAAAGTTCTTCATTAGCACTCTTCAAGAAAAATCTTGATGAGTGGATGGGAAATAGGAAATACACCCCAGGAATCACTTCTGTGCCTCTGCTCGACAGTGGCACAGGAAAATAACTTTCTTGGGTGGTGTAAGCCAGGGAACCTTGTTAGCTAGGCTTACGTAGGCCCTTGGGCCGATAGCCTAGTACCTACCTATGAACCTATAAGAAAAATCTGAAGCAAAGGCTTTTACACTTTTATCTGTATGCATTAGTTAGAAGTGTACTGATGCCATGGACATGTTTGTCAAGGAGTTTCACAAGTATACATGGTTGCCAATACATGAAAATAGAATGCTTTTTAATAAATGTGTACAAATGTTTCAGGGACAATTCCTTTGATAGCACGTTTAGCATTTCAAAGATGGTTTGTTAGCAAAATGTGTGATTTGCCTGTTCCTTTTTTTGGGGGGGGGCAAAGCTGTGTTACTCTTATGCCACAAACAAGGATATGTTGCTATTGTTGCTATCCTTTTTATTGCATCCAGCCTATTGTTTGTATTGCACACCTCTAGACTTTTTTATGTTTCTCCAGTGGGTAATACTGATAGGCTACCTTTTCAGTTTTATTTGGGAACAGTTATTTTGTAATTATATGATACTTATTTGTATTATCCTTCTGTTGCCATTTAGAACATCTAAGAGTATACCACCCAGGTGTTTCAATCATTGGAGACCACCCTTCTCTGATGCTGAAAATCAGGTGATAGTGGATGCCTTTAGGCAACATGGTGCCTTCCTGTTTGAAAGGGGATGGGTAGATATGGCATGCAGAATGCAAATTTGGTGACAGATTATGGATGATGTGAATGCCATGGGTGGCCATGGCAGGACATTTGAGTGGGTGCACCATTGAACCACTGAGATGATCACATCTGCACGGAGGACAGCAAGTGCAGTGGCACCATCACTAACACCAGATGAAGATTTCGTGGCCACAGTCAGGGACCCAGAGAGATCACAGGAAAGTGCAGAATAACATGTACTGGACGTCAGTGCAAGAGCGTCAGGGACAGCAAGCATATTCCTGGAGGAGCTTCCATGTAGGCTTTAGTATCTCAACAGTTGAATACTGTTGTATAGTAAAACAGTTGACATCAATAAATTACTTCTGTGTCACAAGAATTTTATTTTGGTGGGGGATTGACGATGGCTACAGTTATCAACAAATTTTGATTGATTAGCTTAGGTTGGAGTTGTCTGCCAAGTTCTTGTTGAAAGTATAGTTAATGGATATATAAAGGGCTAAAAGTATTACCACCTGTGCTACTGTTAATTGTGATGATGCTGCCCTTACCTTTTGCTTAACTTCTTTCAGGACCATTAGGCTTGCACAGGAGAATCTCATATGCAGATGGTAAGCCAAGCATTTTTATGTCAGTACTGCTGAGCAATTTAAAGAAATATTTTAGTGCATGAAGTTGATGCCAGGCCTGTTGTGTGTACTGCTCTACTGTCTGTTATAGAAGCACCATTGTTAGCTTGTTAGCATATACTGCACTATAGTAGCGGGGGTATTATTTTTTCTTATGTTTGTTGCTTTTTATCAAGATGATCCTGACAATGAAAGTGTACAACCTCTACCACCTGATGTCAGTGTATCAGCAGACTCTGATGATGATGGTGGCCAAGCAGAGGCACAGTCAGGAGGTGCAGAATTTGAAACTAACACTGAGGCTGACATACAGTCATTCCCTGCAATTCCATCGGACACAGCCAGTAGGCTTATGCCTACCCATTCCAGTAAGTCCACAGATATTGGACAGCTGTAGGGTAATGCAATTATCATGGAAGTGTGGTTACTGTGGCTTCAGTGCCTGTTGACTCTGGCCATAGCCAAATTGTAGGCAAGGTACCACTCGGGAGGGTTATTAGGGGTCGTCAGAAGAGGCCTGCTGTCCCTCCTCTACCTGATCCAGGTGACTTTTCCCATGTCACTCGTATGTTTACAGCCATCACAGAGGCACAAGCACATTGCTATAGGTGCTCCAGACAAATGCTCAGGATTGTAGATAGAGGACAGGCTGACATGAGTGATTGCCTTCACCATGTTGCCAACTCAATGGATTGGATGAATGACACATTAGAACAAGGGATGTCTCTGATGGAACAAGGGGTGTCTGTCATGGAATGAACATTGTCTGTGATGGAACATCTCCTGGGATGGGAATGTCATCCACATGGGCATAAGTTAACCATATCATCTACTGTTAGGCAATGTGGCCATGTCTGATCATGCTCTCATAGTGGCAGTACTTCCACTGCTCCATCAGTGGATGAGCTGTCCACACCCAGGCATGGCAGGCCATGTGGTCATGGTCCTGGATGTCTTTGTGAAGGGAGCTCATCCAGCAAACATCAGACATGTTCAGGCAGCAGCAGTGCATCTGACCATGGGTGTGGACATGCCAGTGCAACTCCTGGAAGAGCCAGTTCTTGTGGTTGGGGATGTCAACAATAAACTTCCATCTTTACCATGCATGGCTCAAAGCTGTCCAACATACCAAGATGTACAGCTAGCACAGAGCTTGGCTGTGTTTATGCAGACACTCACACACCAATTTCCCCTGGAGGACCCCTACAGACACACACACAACAGTTACATGGTTAAACCAAGAAGCTTAAAACTCATTTTGTCTCACTGGCTATTTGATGGTTTATCCAAATGTCTGCCTGCTGCTTTTTCTTATTCACACACACTCACTGACCTTTTGTGTCAGCCTAGGCTTCTTGCCACCCCTCCACACACACAACATCCATTGCAAGTGATGATAATTGTGACAGATCCCTGTTTTCTACATTTTGGATTCGATGATACATAAGCTTTGTGTCTAATGCTCAGAGTGCATAGCTGACTTAGTGCTTAGTATATCTGCATTTGTGGTGTTGAACTGGTAATTGTACCTTTGACTTATATTGGCCTTAGTAAGTAAGACAGTTGATACCATCAGTATTTCCCAACTTTATTGTGAATGACCTTGTGAGAGTTGTGAAGTCTGAAACTACAGTGTATAGTATTACTTTTCTAACTTCTCTCTTATTCAGTGTGATGCCCTACTACTTAATAATGAACAAAGATACATCAACTAAATCTCTGGTGTCACATGTTAATGTAATTTCTGTACAAATCTCCCATCTTTTAACATCATTTCTGTACAAATCTCCCATCTTTTACTTGCTTACAGTACCAAGTCATGAAATACAAGCATATGCCACTTATTCATATGATCACACAATGCACTCCAGGTTCAGGAATTATTTGTAAACATAGCAGTTGCCACAGCTTTACGTTATGGCTGACTCTGTCTGATACAAGCAGTACACAGCATAGGGATGTATGCGTTGTGAGAGTTGCCTGACATCAATGTATGTGTATGTGCAGAGGAGGAAGGTTTTAGGCCCTTAGGTGGTGAGTGAGTGTGCTATGCATTGTCTCTTAGCCAATGCGAGGGCATATTGATTATGCAAATGTCTGCCTACACCCACAGCAGCTGGTGGTTCCCCCTATGACTCCTCATCTGCGTGTGGCTGTGATGGCCTTGGCATTGGTGGTGGGATTTCAGCTGCTTCCTCTTGCTGATAATGCTGAAGCTGTTTTCCCAGGATGATGTTGTGTAGCATGGGATTTTAGTACATATCCATGGATTGCATGGCAAAGCTCCCCAAGATGTATCTAGGCACCAGAACCATGACTTCAGCAGCCCAAACACATGCTCTATTATATTTCTGGTTTGAGTGTGTACCTCATTATGGTGTTCTTCAGTGGGTGTGCATTTCTGATGGATGTTATCAGCTACAGTTTCAGTGCATAACCTGTATCTCCCAGTAAATGACCTGTGAGATATAGGTTCATATGTTCACAGGTTCATAAGATGTTTCTAGGCTATTGACCAGAGGATTTTTAGAAACCTAACCTTTAAATCCCAATATAATACTAGATGAGAGATATTATCTATGCCCAAGGTTTTTCCTAGCAAGGACTACCCATGTACAAGAGAGAAGCCTGGGTAGTCCCTGGGAGAAATTTACAGTTTCCCCTCCATTTATCCAGGTTGCACTTAAACAGGGTCATGGAGGTACTCTACTTGATATGAATTAGTAGCCTATTCCAGAGGAGTGGCAACCTCTGAGAGATGTATCTGTCTCTCCAGCAAGTCGTGTTTAATGTCACAGGCTAGATTGAGGTCTGTGAAACTGGTGACTCTAGTCTCATTTGACTTACAGATGTACAGCATTTCCATTAGAAATGGGTCAGAGATAGCCCTATAAACCATACGTAAGTTGCCTCTAAGTAGTCTATACTCTATTGAGTACAGTGGCAGCAACTTCGGTCTGTCTGTATATGACGTGCTAGAGACTCTGAATTTTCTTACTTAGAAATCTCTGAGGTCTCTCAAGCTGCTGCAGGTGTCTGGTATGGTACATACCAAAGAGACCATTATATTCAATAACAGGCCTAATGAGGGACAAGTACAGGGGAGTTATAACCTCTTTTGCACGTGAGGCGATGCCTTTGCTAATCAGATGAGCAACATAGAATGCCTTCCTCACCACAGCAGGCACATGGCGGTCAAAAACAAGAAATAAAATAATGGAAACAAGGATAAATATTTGGTGGCTTAACAAAGCAAAAATTAAAACTTAAACCAATACAGCAACTGAACAAAGCAGGGTCAAGACAAACATACAAATCATTCCAAATAAAATGTTTAGTTGCAACAGTGATAAAAATAGGTAAGTGCTTTTGCATGTAGCTTTTTCAAACCTTCTAAAAGAATTAATCAAAAACAGCCAGTTCAAATAACAATCCAATTAAACACAACCAATAATACATCACTGCAATGAATTGTACAACCTTGAATCAGTTCCTGGATAAAGATATATATTAGTTCCTACTAAGACAATCAAACAAACTTTGCATTTCAAAAATGTAATAAAACAAAATAGAATAGAATCAAATTTATATGAAAATGTATATACAAAGTAAGACACAATGAATAAATTAATTCCTAATACCGTGTTTTTTCAAAACAGGTCCTAGGGAAGCTTTTTCATTTAAGCCTCTGCCTTGATCTTCCCATAACCTAATTATCCATGCAATCACGCCATTTTCGATTACATTCCTAATATTAACTCTTTGTATGTTCAGCACAAACTTATCAACAACCATGAATTTAAACATGTGTTGCATCACAACTTAGGACATGTTTAGACATCACATTATGTAAATAGCCAATGCATATGTTACAAAGGTGTTCCCTAATACGGTCTTTTAACATAAGATTGGTCTTGCTGACATAAAATGAACAGCATTTATACAATAAGCAAGATAAACCACATGTTGACTGTTACAATCATCATCCACATTAAAAGTATATTTATGACCTGTGTCCAGATGTAAAAAAAGAACCAAATATATCTATATGTTGACAACAGTTGCATTTTAAACATATTCTGATACCTCTGTTTATAGGACATGTCTCGGGGTCAACATGATCTTTTGGATAACATAGACGTGTTTTTAAAGATTTTTTATTTTTGTGAGTATATAAAGGATTATCACCCACTATTTTTTAAAGTGAGGGTCAACTGTAAGAATGTTCTAGTGTTTCTTAATAATCTCAGTAATCCCTTTTATATAATTTGTGCAAAAAAGTGGGACACTTAGCTTCCTCAAAGATATATTATTAAATTGTATATTACAGTGGGCAGGTGGCTGTGGTGAAGCATCGGTTAGTGATGCCGCCTCACAGCAAGAAGTCCTCAGGTTCGATCCTCGGCTGGGATGCTTTCTGTGTGGAGTCTGGATGTCCTCCCTATGGTCACGTGGGTTTCCTCTGGGTGCTCTGGTTTCCTCCCGCATCCCAAAGACATGCTGTAGGTGGATTGGACACTCTAAATTGGCCCTAGGCATGAGTGTGTGTGTGTGTGTGCCTTCTTTGGAAGGTTGGGCACTGGGCTGGCAACTTGAGACTGTAAAACTCCACTGCCAATCATGAGTGGACAGGTGATCTGCTGTGGCAACCCCTAACCAGGACAAGCTGAAAGAAGAAGAAGAAGTATATTACAGTGGATATCAAGAATATCTGAAAAATAGGGTGAGCCTTTATCATGTCTCAACATATTTATCTATAACATTTCATTGATCTCCACTCTCTTGTAACCTGTGGTGACAAGCCTATCCTTAAGATTCAGCAATTCCATACAAAAGCCTTCATCCATCTTAAGCATAAATGCTTCTTCCTATGAAGCCATCACTATTAGGGAAATAGAGAAAATGATTGATAGAATTTGTACAACGTTAAAAGACTGTTTACTAAGTAGATTGATTTCTATTGCTTTGTATAATTTTTTTGTTAGTGTATGACTCTTTGATACCTTTAATACAAGGGCTACCAAGGATACATAAAGACCCGCTTTACCTGCCACTGCGACCACCAGGCGTAAATGGTCCGCTGAACCCTTCTCAATACACATGGAGAAGCCTTTAAGGCCAATACTGAGTAAGAATACCATTGTTTTGAATGACACAAAACAGTTTTGAAAGATCTACACTATTTCATAAAGTATCATTTAAAGACCACAGATTTTTATTTTGTAACATTTGATGTTCGGTCTCTTTTTACGATGATTCCCAATGATATCAGGACAGAATATGTCAGGGGTTACTTGTCCAAGTCTAGAGATTATACCTAGTGGCTAAGAGAATTGATTTCTCTATTTATGGAAATAGCCCTTGAGAATACCATTGTTTTGAATGACACAAAACAGTTTTGAAAGATCTACACTATTTCATAAAGTATCATTTAAAGACCACAGATTTTTATTTTGTAACATTTGATGTTTGGTCTCTTTTGACAGATGATTTACACTGATGATATCAGGATAGAATATGTCAGGGGCTACTTGTCCAAGTCCAGAGATTATTCCTAGCGGCTAACAGAATTGATTTCTCTATTTATGGAAATAGTCCTTGAGAATAATGTTTTTATGTTTGATAATAAATATTATCTTCTGGACCAGCAAACAGGAGGAACTCCACATCTTCTTTGATCACTTGAATGAAACCACCACATTTTTTAAATTTTCAGTGGTGTTTTCTTCTTTAGAGATTAATTATTTGGATGTTTATATTAAGAAATTGAATAATGGTAACTTAGATACAGGATTTATAGAAAACCTTATTTTAGAAATAGCTTTTTTGCTGATTATACACCCTCCATGATTTGTTTATCATCTGGACAAAATGAAGGGACAAGGCCTAAGCGCATCTAGATTTAATGCTGCTGATGAAGGCTTTTGGATGGAATTGTTGAACATAGAATACTTGTCACAATAAAAGTATGTTGAGTTCAATGAAATGTTATCACAGATACATATGTTGAGACATGACAAGGGCTCACTATATTTTTTGGATAGTCTTGATATCTACCATAATGGAACATTTAATGATATCTTTTTTATACAAATTATATCAAAGGGATTACTGAGATTATTAAGAAACACTGGGATATTCTTATAGTTGACCCTCACATTAGAGAAATAGTGAGTGATAAGTCTTTATTTACTTACTAAAATAAAAAAATCTTTAAAAAGACTTCTATGTTAAGCAAAACATCACTTTGGCCCCGAGACACGTTCCATAAATAGAGGTGCCAGAATATGTTTAAAATGTAACTATAGTCAACATATAGATATATCTGGTTCTTTTTTACATCCTGACACAGGTCATAAATATACATTTAGCATGGATGCTGATTGTACCACTCAACATGTAGTTTATCTTGCTTATTGTATGTAATGCTGTTCATTTTCCATCAACAAGACTGATCATATGTTAAAAGACCATATTAGGGAGCACCTTTATAACAAAATAATTGTGATTAAATGTTTTATTTGTAGTGATTTTTATGTTTCTCTCGACCATGCTTTGTTCAATGCCTCCACTGGTTTACATTATAGTCAAAGTTGAGGTCACAGTCAGCTTGTGTTTGCAGGTCTCTCACTAATGTATTGATAGTTAGGGTGTTATTGTTTATTTTATAATCAGCAGAGACATTGTTTTTACTGAAAGGATAATGATTTTTAGTATTTAGTTTAAGATCATGGCTTTGGCACCAATCATTGCTCTGTGTAAGCCCCTTCTGAAGTGCACTAATATGACTAGGGGATTCAATAAGAGCAACTAATTTGCAGTCAACCATAAACTCTGTTAGCCACAGCCCCTCCATTTTGGCCTGGACTTCTGAGATGTATATGTCAAACAAGAAGGGGCCCATCACTGACCCTTGTGGGACCCCACTGGTGACAGGTCTGCTGGTCTCCCAGTTTGACTCAGTGTTGTCAATCTGTGAGCCAGTTTGCAACCCACCTGACAACATTGGGCATGATATTCAACTGGGTTAGTTTGTCAATGATGTCTGAATGTAGATAGTGTTAAAAGTCTTGGTTGACAAAACCAAACCGGACCGGCTCCAGGGTTTGGAAGTCAACTATATCTTTATTTATGAGGTCCATGATGATTCGTTCCATTGCCTTACAGATGAGGCTGGTTAAAATTATGTGTCTATAGTTATCTGGGTCTGTTGCCAAGCCACCCTTGTGGAGGGGGATAACAGTCACCGTTTAACATTCAGTGAGGGCATAGCTAGTACTCATTAAGAATGCAGCCCAGAATGTCATCTGTTCCCATGGAGGCTGTGTTCTTAGCGTGGGAGAGAACATTGATGATTTGCTCTTTGGAGATGCAGGGAGGAGGAGATGATGAAGACATCATCTGTGGTATGTTTAGGGGGATGAGGATTGAAATTTTCACCAAACCTGTCTGCTAGCAGGTTTGCAATTTCCACAGGGCCAGTGTGTGTGATGCCATCCACAATTAGTTCAGCACACATCTGAGTCCTACTTTTAAGGTTGCAGTTGTAGCTGAAGAAACCTTATGGTTATCCCTGGCTATGGTTGCTAAATTTTTCTCATAGTTGCTCTTCGAAGATTTTACAAGTTGTCTTATTTACTTGTTTAGGCTGAGGAGGGTGCAGTTCCAGTTCTGATATCTCACTTTTGTATTTTTAGACAGCAGCTTCTTACACTTATTGTATAATTTATTAATACTAGATGTCCACCAGATTGTTTTGTTTTTTCTTGAAGATCTTGTTTTAGTCCTATCTGGCATATACATTTGTATAGATGTTTATACAGGGCATCAGTGTATACCTTACTTTAGCTATCAATGCTATCTGTGGAAACTGGAGCTTAGAAGTCAGTTACATCATCCCTTAGGAGGGTATAGTTAGTTTTGGTGAAATTTATTAGCCTTTCTTCACCTTTGGGGAGTTCTGCTGCTATTGTTACTTCAAAAATGACTGATGTATAGTCAGACTTAACCAGTGGGGGCCCTACACTTGAGGCATTGCATTGGTCACTCATATTGGGAGGACCAGATCTAGAACACTGGAGCCCATTGTGGGGTGGTGCATTATTTGTTCCAGGGCATTTGAGTTAACAAAATCCAGGAACTTTTGTGCAAGTGAGTTTTGGCTCATATAAATTTCCTAGTTAATGGAAGGATAGTTGAAGTCACCCATGATTAGGGTGTTAGGTTGTACAGTAATTGTCCCAAGTAGGTCAAAATATGCTGTGTGGGCATCTTGGTTCATGGAAGGGAACTTGTAACTGGTGATGATCTGAACGGGGGTCTTATCCATGGTAATTTAAACTTGGAGTAACTCCATAGAGTGTTTTTATCTAACCAGTCTAGGGGAGTAATTATCTTTAATGAAGATAAATACTCCACTTCCTTTCATTCTCACACCTTCAATTTGTGGTCTGAAAGTGTTGAAGGCATTGTAGCTTTGCACAACCTGGGTACTTTCTGCAGCCTTGTGCCAGATTTCTGTGACTGTACAGATGTCAGCATCTACCAGGGAGAGAAGAGCTACCATACAGTGCAGTTTCTGAGTTAAACTCCTAGCATTTTGCAGCATCACCCTTAGTTTATTTGTGTTTGATATTTTCACATTGGGAATTTTGTTGTTGTGACCTTGCCTAAAAAAAACATTATGGGGAGGCAAGTGCCTTAGTCAGCAACTGAAAACCTGAAGGTGCCAGGTGAAGACCATCTCTGGCAAAGCAGCGTGGTCAACCCACCATGTCATCCCAAGCTGACAGGTACTGGATCCCCTTAGAATGACACCAGAAACTAAGCCAATTATTGAAGTCAATCATTTTCTGTTTATATTGTGGTATCATCCTAGGTGAAGGTAAAATGCTGCTCAAAGGTAGGGACATATCCGCCTGGGACACATATTCAGAGAGTTCAATCATATCTCCTTCTTATAGTCCAGAGAGATACATCTCAAAGCATTCACACCAACATGAACTATGACGGAGTCATAATGGTACTTGCCACTGAGAGACTTGGGTGCATGTATGATTTGGTGAATCTTGCACCGGACAGGCAGCTGACTGTAACCTTCTCCTTGTTCAACCTGGTGAGTGGGGCATCTGTATGTCTCACTATAGAGTCACCTATAACTAAAACATTTGTAATATTGTGCATTGCCTAAAGGACTTATTTGGTGAGACACAGGTGCTAGTGTTTTTATGTGTATTGGGTGCTTTGGGTGTTGTGTTAAGTGTAGCATGTTTGTATTTTGGAGGTGTCTGGTGTTTAGGTAGGTTTCTGGAGAGTATCTCTGCATATGAAGCTTTACGTGTCGAGTGCATATTACAGATAGGAGTTGTGGCATGTGAGCTGACAACCTGTTTAGTGTTGTTGTTCTGGGCATGCGAGAGCAGTGATTCCAGATTCTTAGTGTAAGAGCACCTCTTGCAAATTGTACTTGAGTGATTTAGGGGTAAGGGGTTGTCAGGGGACATGAGGCAGTTACTACAATGCCTCACATGCCCACCAGGCTAGCAGGAGAAACAGAGGGAAAGTGACAGTCAATAATGCAAGGTTTGAACTTGGCATCTCAGCAGATAAGGGGAAAAAGATGGTGATATCAGGCAGGGAGCTATTTTAGCGTGACTAACCTATGGGTTGTACAGTAGGAGGTCTATAAAAGAGGGAATCTATAGGGTCTGATGTTCATAGGTAAGAGATATGATCTCTGCTGGGTGGTTCACTGAACAGCTGGGAGCTATTCAAGAACTGCTCTGCTAGATAACAGCCACTTCTAAGAGAAAATACTTCTATTAGTGCTTTTGCATCTATGTATGGTGGTACACAATCATGTGCTATGTGCAAGAAAGAGCAAATCAGCTGATACAAACAAACCAATGAAAAATCTCAAACTGAGCCTTCACACAGCTTCTTAGCACCTATAAAATTATCCAGCATCCATCTACCTGTCCAGCACTAAAAAATGTTCTATACAACTATGTTCCCAGTCGGTCACTGTGAACCAGTGACCAAAAACTCCTGTCTGTTTACAAACCTATCAACTCTGTTGGGCATCATCTGTACTTGTACAAGGTTGCAAAGGCCTGAACTCCTTACTGGCATCTCTCAGATCAATATTCTCCCTCCCATCTTTCAAAACCACTCTGAAAGACTTCCTAGCTAAAATATGGCTTTGTTCTTACTTAAAACAAGGATAAACTATATACCTTAATGATATCAAGTACCTTTTCATTCTTTATACCTCTTTACTCTCCCTTCTTCACTTGCTTCCTTACATTTATCAAATTCTCTTCACTGACTTTCTCTCTAAATGTACCACAGGCCTGTTTTTCCCTCACTTAATATTGAAATTCCTGTTTGTATTACACTAACTTAAATTTCTCTACAAACTGTCTAAATTATCTATAAACATTAAATGATTGTCATTTAACCAACATTTTCATATTATTACTAATTTGCTATAATTATTAAAACTGCAGATGTTTTTGTTTTATTTTTTAAGGTTGTAAAATTATTGTTCTTAAAATGTTTTGTGTTTTGTAATAATTTGGGACTTTTCTCCCCAGGCCTCTGCCGAAAATGGGCTTCTACCCAGTCAGACATTCTTGGTAATCAAATGTCCATAAATAAATAAATAACTGAATGAATGAATGAATGAATGAATGAATGAATGAATGAATGAATGAATAAAATCTACCTAAGCCAAGACTGAAGATGAAAAAGCTGCCCAAGCCAATGACAATCACAAAGCATGTTTTAATTACGTTCATAATCTCATAAGCACAATGCAGCAAAGCACTGAGCTGATTATGACCAATGTTACCTACCCTGAGGCTGAAGACAGAGAACTACTGGCTGACAATTTTAGCTCTAACTTTACCCCTCTCTTCCATTCTTTTGTTTCTCAAGATATACGTGAAACTGGTTCACCTCCTGCAGTCACACAAGACCAGTTCTGAAAAGTACTATTAAAAGCTAAAGATGCTGCATCTATGGACCCTGGCAATATCCCTGGAATCATCTTAAATAGAATGAAGTCTGATTTAGCCACACCTCTGACAACACTGTTCAATCTTAGACTCCATACAGGTTTTGCACCAAACAAATTGGGAACAGCTATAGTCATTCCACTGCTTAAGTCAGGATATTCCACAGACTCAGGCAATTACAGACCCATAAGTTTTACCAGCCTCCTATTCAAAGCCATGGAAAGACTTAGAATTAATCAATCAGGATATAAGAGACCTCATAATACTGGACCTGTCTCAATTTGGATTCATCATGAGCAGGTCATATTTACTCAACATGGTAGATTTTTTGAAAAGGTCACCAAAGTAATGGATGAAGGCAAAATGGTACACATTGCATACCTCAACCTGTCCAAAGCTTTTGACATAATTCCTCACTCAGGCATAGTACAAAATCTAAATAAACTGGAAAAAGCCTTTATGTCACCCACTGAATTGTCAACTGGCTTACAGATAGGATGCAGATAATCAAAATAGGGAAAGTTAGCTCCACAAAGAGAACAGTCACCTATGGAGTCTCATAGGGTTATGTGCTGGGATCTCTTCTGCTTGGCATCTACTTTTCTGAATAAAAGACAATATCCAGAGGTTCTGGCTGACTAAGTTTACTGATGACTGGAAGCTAGGAGTAGTCGGTGAATCTTCAAATGACTTAGGCATCCTGCAGAAAAGTTTATCCCAAATAAATAACTTGCGGCAAACTCATGGACTGAATTTAAATACCAAAAAAAATGCATTATTCTGTCCTTTGGGGTGTCATCTACCTCAAAGAACTACCACTTTGACAATACACCCCTAAGCAGTGACCCAGTTGTTCAGGATTTGGGAACTTGTGTGGACAGTGACCTAACTTTTGCACAACATGTGTCTATAGTTGTAAGAAAGTCATTCTATGCTACACAGCTTATAAACAAAAGGATTGTGTCTAAATCTAGGTAAAGCATTATTCCCCTTTACTCAGCCCTCATTGGGCCAGTCATTGAACTTGCTGCCCACTTTGGCATTAATCGGTCCAGACACATGCAACAACTACAGCACCCACAGAGATACCTTACTAAAATGATACAAGGCCTAAACAACATGTCCTACATGGAACAACTCAAAGCTCAGTCACTATAGTAAGTATCCTACAGACTAAGAAGTGACCTGTGTCTAATATACAAAGCATTCTTTGACCCATCACTGATGGATTTACTGCACATCAACAAGTTAAATGGCATCAAAAATACTCAGTCTAGGGATATAAACCTTTTCTGCAATATCAACAGAAGGATTTGGAGATACAGGTATATCTCACAGAGGATACCAGAGGATACAGTTGCTGTGGAACAGACTCCTCATCCATATAAAACAAAGTTCATCGCAGTCCATATTCAAACTCAACTTAGATCTATGAAAGGGAAACAAAATATTTATCCCAGGACTTCCCCCTGTATTACTAATGGACTGAGGTAGCTCCTAAATGCTTCATCCCAGGCATGGGTCTTCTCAAATTATCTGTGGCATGATCACAATTATTCTCATTAGGGGTAATATGAAATTATCGACCATGGGATGGATAAGGCCAATCTATAGCCAAATGGAATAGGCTATTTCAAGAACAAACAGGGAAATTGTCTAGGATTAAAATATCCCACAAGGGCATCTAAACTAGCACTTACCTAGGAATCTATGAACATAATCCACTGTAGAAAAAAATAAAAAAGCTCATGAACAGTCTCTTTTTACTTGGAAAATCACCTCCCACTCTAATCCCCATTCCAGGAACATTCTCCTAAATTTACTGAGAAGATTGTATGTATTTAGATATTTTGGCACATATACTGAAATATTTAGGCAGTGAAACTTAATTCAAGGAGGGACAGTGAGATGTAATATACAATATTAAAGAGAAATAACTAGCACAAGACTGTTTATCGAAAGTGTCTAAACCAAAATTTAAAATTGTTTGTTGCTGTTCTAAATCCTAATTATCTACAGTATACAATTTAATTTTGTTATTATTACAATACACTAAAGTATAAACTTGATAATGTGCCCAACTATGCTGCACATCTGCATTCTAACTTTTATGTGCATAGCAAACTGGAAGGTATCTGGGATAGAAAGAAGCTCTTTTGGAGGGGGGCAAGTTAAGTATTAAACACAACCATGAATTGCATATAAAACGATTTCTTAAACAAAATGTAGTTCAAGACCATATGTTTCAACATCTTAGTGTAAGAATTCTGGACAAAGCCAGGGGTGATGGGGAAAAAAAGGCCCAAATCAGCAGCAGGTTTTTAATGTTGCTCTTATAAACTTAGAAAGTTGTTAGAATAACAGATTTTGCATTGGCATGCATTTTTTTTAAGGATATGAAGTCTGAAATTAAATGTCTGTCATTACTTAGTACAAAATTCAGTTTTGTTGTTATTGCAATCCTATAAAGTTTAAACCTGATGACATGCCCAAAATATGCTGTAGATCTGCATTTTAATTTTCATGTGCATAGCAAACTTAAAGGTTTCTGGAATAGAAAGTAGCTCCATTGGAGGGTCTTCATTAATTTGCTAGAAAAACACATTTTGAGGAACAAACCAAACAAATGAAGCATAAACGTGGATATTCTGTGAAATTCTGGAGAGTGGAGAGGTGTGCTGAAGGCAGTTTCACATATTAGTCCAGGTATCATTGCTGTTTAGATGTGAATCAGATTCATCTGAAGTTGAAGAAGGAAACATATGATTGCTTTAGATAAAGTTTAAAATTAACTTATTAGCCTTATCAACTGGCTCAGAAATAGGTACAGTCTGAAATAGTCTGAGAAAATTTAAATATTTGTTTTCCTTATATAATATGTTGAGATACATTTTCGAATCCAGAAAAGTAATATTAATATTCATAACATAATTTTAAGCAGTTGATACAAATTAGAGATACCAGAGAATGAAGAAAAGAAAATGCACAAAAGTTCTACTAAAATAATTTAATTAAAGGAAATATGGTTGACATTTTCGTCTAACTACCTATCAGTATGTTGGGAATGGTAAAGAGAGGCTGAACAAGTGTGGGAGGTTCAAATAGATCAAACTCTCTTAATAGGCTTTCAAAGTCCTAAATGAAAGCAAGTAATAACTTGCATATCTCAAGATTGGCAAGTAACTTGCCAAATAGAAAAAGTTATGAAGGGGGTTTAAAATGAGAATATAATAAACATTTTATCCATATTCTTGTCCAGGTACGTGGTTATGCTCGGTCAAGTTTTTTTTTTTATTTTATTTTACTGTAAGACCTGAAGAAGTTTAGATACCCAAGAAATCAGAATGTAGTTATACATTTTTGGTATTTTAAGTTTTCTTAGTGTTTTGGGAATTGGAAGGACATCCATATTTGCCTTACAAAATTTTACTATTTAAAGCTTTGAACAACATTTTGAATGTGGTTTATATTCATAACATTAATTTCCTGATTGACTGTAATTAGTACACAATGTGGGTGATTGTTTTCCTTCTATTTCTAAAAGGTTTAAAGCAATGCTGTCTGATATGAAATGTTTCCATGCCACTGCCCGCCATGTATCCATAATTAGCAGTGTCCTGCATAGACATAGACACAGACACCTTGAAACCAGATTTTCCCAATGAAACCACCTCTGAAACTGTACTAGTAACTTGGTGAGTGCACAGCAATTACTTTGCACACTGAGTATCACAAGGCAGCTAGTTTGCATGTTGAGGAGCACTGCCCCTTAGATTTAACATTTAAACTCTTGTGTACAAACAATACTCATAATAACAATCTGGTTGTCAGAAACACTCATATTACACACACCACACAGAGTAAGTACCCCAGTAACAGCCCTACTTATGCTGGGACTCTTAAATGCAGTCTCCCCATACCCCAAAGACCTCCTAGACATTCTACATGCAAAACTTACCCTTACCAAAACCAAATGTACTCAACAGAAACAACACCTCCAACTGCACAACTGCATATAAAGTCACACCCAGTAGAGCTTCAACTACCAAGCCCATAAGACAAGTAAATGCACTATCCAGGACTCTAGTCAAAGGGGACTCCACAGTATCACATACCAATGCTCCACTCATCAGGCTGAAAAAGGAGATATAACAGGCAGTTGTCTATCAGGGACCAGTATCCACCAAGTTACACATGTACTCAAGTCATTGCACCCCAGGTACTAGTATGATTCAGTCATAGTCCATGTAGGTGTAAATGACCTGAGACATACCTCTCCATACTGTATGGAAAAATATATTTTGGAGCTCTTGGACTTTGTGTCACAGGTTGGTATGTGTCTGGCATTGAGCAGTATTCTTTCGTCAAGGATGATGCTACAATATGAACAGAGATGACTGACTTTAATAACGGGCTTAGTTTTTGATGCCATTCTAGGGGAATACAATATTTGTCAGAGTGGGAGGACATGGTTCACAAACTATGTTGCTTTTCCAAAGATGGTCTGTACTGGTCGCCCACTAGGATTTCAAATATTTGCTAAAAATTGTCTTCCACCATGAGCTTTTTTTAGGTAATGCCAAACTGATAATTCTTCCAACACAGCAAAATCTTTCCAAGGAAATCTAAAGGCATTACTGCTTAGTGCTAAGAGTTTAAACAAAAATCTCCATATCCTCCAAGCTTTCCTCACCTTGGAGAATGAGCACATCTGTGCAGTTACTGAGACATGGTTTGAAGCCAGGGAGAGATTCCCAGTATACAAGTATGCTGCTGACTGGAGAATAAGCATACTTGTACCAGTGCACAAGAACAAAGGGGACATCCAGAAATGTGGGCAGTACAGAGGCATCAAACTCTTATCACATTGTAAGAAAGTTCTCGAGAGGGTGATTGATAAATGGATATGCAGAGTAGTAGAATGCAAGATGGGAGATGAGCGGTTTGGATTCAGATCAGGATGCAGCACAACTGACCCGATGTTTGCACTGAGATGGATACTTGAGAAGAAGCGTGAGATGAGGAGAGAGTCCAACTGAGTATTCCTAGACTTGGAGAAAGCAAATGACAAGGTCTCAAGAAAGTTGATCTGGGCAGTACTGTGGTAGTTTAGAGTCCCAGAAACATTGGTAGAATTAGTGCAGACTATGTACAAGGACACAATGACTCAAGCACGAACAGTGTTCGGCCTCACAGAGGGGTTCCCAGTGGGTGTGAGTGTACATCAGGGTTCAGCTCTGAGCCCACTGCTGTTCATACTGGTGATGGACTACATTAGCAAATAGGTTGGAGGGGATGGATCAACAAAGCTGCTGTATGCAGACAATGTGGCAGTACAGACAGACTCTGAGTTAGGTTAGAACTTCAGCAAAGGATAGGAGAATGGAATGCAAATCTGAAGGCACATGGGATGAAACTAAGCACAGATAAGACAGCGGTAATGGCAGCAAATTGGGGAAAATAGAAAAGGCTGATAATAGAGATAGAAGGGGAGATAGTGGAACAGGTAAACAACTTCAAGTATCTGGGAGGAGTAGTTGAGGAGAAGGGTAGTCTAAATGAAGAGGTCAAAGCTAGAATCAGAGGGGCTGCAGCCAACTGGCATAGAGTATCAGGTGTAGTCTATGACCAAAGAATGCCAAATAAGCTGAAAAGTAAAGTGTACAAGACAGTGGTGTGACCAGTACTACTGTATGGTACAGAAATCTGGGCAGTAAAGGCAAAACAGTTGAAGAAGCTAGAGGTGATGGAAATTAAGTGCCTGAGAAAAATGATAGGATGCACACTGTGCGACAGATCAAGAAATGAGGACATAAGAGCGGCAGCCAGAGTAGCTGAAGTGCCTCAGAATGGTGATAGGATGCACACTGTGGGACAGATGAAGAAATGAGGACATAAGAGCAGAAAGAGCAGAAGCCGGAGTAGCTCTAATTGCAGAAAAGATCAAAGATAACAGATTATGTGGTTTGGGCATGTGTAGAAAAGCAGAAGACAATCTGGTGAGAAAGATATGGGACAGACAGCAAAAAGGTAAGAGGAAGTGAGGACATCCAGCAAAGAGGTGGATGATTTGTGTGAAAGAAGAACTGTGACAGTCAGGCATGAGTGTTGCAGAAGGCAGGAGTTTGGCACTGAATCGAGAGAGTTGGTGACAGTTAACACGATACCCCGACCCCGTGTAGAAAAATGGGAAAAAGGGGGCTGATGACGATGAGTGTCCCAGCAGTGCAAGACTTCTGGATCTTCCACAGATTTAGACCAGCAACTGCACAGACATTGACTGAAGGTGGAAGTGTCATGATATACATGAATAACAAGCATACCTCTAGGTTGGTTAAATAGGGTGATGCACTGTAGTTCCTATGCATCCAGATTACCATAGACAAAAGTCCGTAACATATCCTAGCAAGCTATAGGTCACCTTCTATGTGTCCCATGAAACCTATAGCACATACTTAGACCTATGGGAGACACTCAACATGTAACCAAATACCATACTCATGGGGAATTTAATTATCCCTTTATAAACTGGAAATCCTCATCCTACATGACCCCACATTTGTGGGCACAGAGACTCTTGGACTTTGTAAACACAAACAACCTGGACCAGTTAGGGCATATGCTTATTAGAGGTACAAATACATTGGACCTGGTACTCACAAATAGGGGAGAACGATGCACTGCTCCAGTGTCATGTCCTCCCTTGTAAGATCAGACCACAAAGCAGTCTCTTTCAAAATAAGAATCAATTCTGTAAGCCCAGCAAACGCAGTAACAGATAAAAACACTCTAAGACAAAATAACATTTATTAAGTGATAACCTGCCAAAATTTCTAGCCTGCCCAAACCCAGATAATACAGCAGCCTAAGCGGAATTATTAACAGAAACTCTCTACAACTTTGTCACTGACTGCAGATAGGCTGCTGTGCCTACCAGAAGGAAGCCCAAAAATAACTCAAAAAACAAAGCACCATGGTATAATCAAAAATTAAACAGACTGTACAACAAAAGAAAAAAAAGTCATAGCTAAAATTAAGTAGTGTAACACCAAAAAAATATAAAAATCTCTCATCAAATTGAATAGACATCTAAGAGGATTAATTCATTCTAACAATCAAATTTTAACACAAACATAGCATCCCAGTCTATGGACAGCCAGAAGACCTTCATTAGCTATGTCCAAAGCTTCAAAGGCAGCACACAACAGTATGTTGAACCAATGAAAAATGGAAACATATTGACAAATTCATCCCTTACTTTCTTCACTTCTAAACTCTAGCTAACTTCCCCCCGGGAAATAACCTAAAATCGTACCTCCATTCTCTCAGCCTCCTTTACTCATCTCTTATCTTCACTCTCCCCCTATTTTCTCTCCTATTTATACTAGCCAAACTTGTCCACAAACTTTGTATGTGGCATTGGTATTGAACTATCTATGTATTTCACCCACTGGTTTAATATTGACTCTTGCCTCAGCCTCATTTTCAACTACTATTGTAAAACTATACTCACATTGTGAGTACTGAATATTTCATGTTTTTTTTTTTTTTTCATTTAATCTTATCTCTTATGTAATTAAATTGTATCTCACTGTGGAGCTTTTCTCCATGGGTCTCCACTGAAAATGGGCCACTAGGCTCAGTCGGACTAACCCGGTCAACAAATGTAAAATAAATAAATAAATACAATAAAAATAAATCTAACATAATCTCTCCAACTCCCAGTATAGAGCAGATCTTAGATGTGCTTTTTAACATCAGGAATATAACATCAGTGGTCACCGACAATAACTCAGGATGCCTCCTAAACAGCCTGAAGCATGACCTATTAAGAGCACTGTTGCAACTATTCAACTATAACTTCTGCACAGGCTTTATACCATATGAATGTAAGACTGCAACAGTGTTCCATCTGCACAAGAGTGACCACCAATGGATCCCAGGAACTACAGAACCATTAGTCTGACTAGTCTCATATGCAAAGCCATGGAAGGAATTATCATAGAACTAACAATGATGTAGGAAACTTGGTGGACTTCTTTGAGAAGGTCACCAAGGCAATGAGGGCAAAATAGACACTTGATATAATACCCCACCCAGGCATTGTAAACAATTTCATGGAATTAGGCATAAACCCCTGTGTAACTTGCTGGATAGCCAGATGACTCACAAACATGACCCAGGAAGTCAGGATTCTAAAAACCAGCTCTGCACATAGGCCAATCACCAGTGGTTTCCCCCAGGGCTCTGCGCTGGGTCTGCTCCTATTTGGCATCTGTTTTTCAGATGTTACGGCCAATGTCAAAGGCCCCTAGCTTACCAAATTTGAAGATGATTGTAAGCTAGGATCAATCATATAAACCCCCAAGATACTACATCTTACAGGAAGGTCTGACACAGATAAATGACTGGTATCAAAGCCATGGCTTCAAACTCAATCCCAATAAATGCATAACAGTACCTTTTGGGAAGTTGGCCAACCATGGAAACTACCTCATTAAGACACCTCTAAAAGTAAACACAGTAGTCAGGGTTTTAGTGACTCACAGATAATAAAAACTGGCTTTCGACCAGCATGTGTCTAAAGTTGTAAGAAAATCATTTTATGTCGCTCAACTTATAAATAAGGGCAAGACATCTAGGTCCAGGGAAGTCACCATGTGACATTATTCAGCCATTATCAGACCCATCACAAGTATATACAGAGAGGGACATTATACTCAACTTAACCCTATTTAGGCATATACTGGACCAGTTAATGGGTAATCAGAAATTCACCCCTGGTCTTACACCTGTGTCTCTGATGGACAGAAGCAGCCATTAAATCATTCCATATCTAACATACACCCCTTAAAATAACCTCTAAGGCACCATAACTCATGGTAAACATTTGAGTTACATGGCTAGGCTTATAAAGGCCCAAGTGGTTGGTAGCCTAGTATACACTTATGAACCTACGTCTAGTTTAGCAATTAATATGCAAATCACCTAAAGACACAAGCACAAATAATTGCTTCTGTACTGTGATTGTTATACATCAATGACTTACTTTCTATTTTGTATCTATTGTAAAGCATACATTTTTACATTACATTTCATTTTGTATTACCTTATACAGGTTTGTTGCTATATCAGTGTACAGCCTGGATATGGGATGTTTTAATCTCTATCTTCTGAGAAGGATGACCTGCTTGCTGTATATCTTTTCCTTCTGTCTGTACTGTTGGTTATATAGTACAGGACTTGATGTTCTCTGTGATTGTAAAGCAAGACAGTAAAAAAACAGGAGCTGCATTGTGAGTGGTTATTGCTGAAGTTTCCATGGAGGAACTATGTCTAGTACTCTGCGTACACTTTCTAGTCACTATTTTGTTATTGATATGAGGTGGTACCATGGCTGCAGGGAACATGTTCCATGCAGAATGACACTGACAGTAAGATACATAATACACCATGTTGCCATTGCTATTGTACATTAGTATGTTGGTATAGATTTTTGTTTATGGCAACAATAGTTATTACTATAATTACTTTCTGTTTTTACAGGTAAACATGCAGCCAATCTATCATCAAGATCTACTTGTGAGTCAGTGAATAAGGTGGCAGAGGCTTCCATTGTTGACTCTGGTAAAAACAGGCCTGCAGGGGATGATACCGAGCCATCATTGTGCATTATGGTTAACTATGCCAGAATGTGTGTATATGAGTCATGTAATGCAAGTCCTCTGAGACCTTGGTTTCTAGATGAAATGATTAGGTGAGAACTAGGCAGCAGCCTTTACAGATCTGTGGCACATGTCACAGATGTCAGAATGTATGGAGTATGTACCCTTTGCCTAGAATATGCTGTTCAGCATGTCATGTATAGGGTGTGGAGATGCAGGAGAGCTTGGCTCCTGCAAATCGTGATTTGTTTTAATTTTTTTAGTTTTAAATTTGCATGTTCAAAGAACAGAGCTCATCACATGCATAGTAGCATGCTGGCTTTGCATTGTCAGTGTTTTGTGACTGATGTTTTGAATGCTGATGTTTGGGTATTTTGCTCTCTCTCTCTGTATATATATATATATATATATATATATATATAGATCTAGATATACATCTGTGTATATAGACATTATATATATATATATATATATATATATATATATATATATATATATATATATATATATATATATATATATACACACACAGAGAGAAAGTTGTGCCTATATATATATATATATATATATATATATATAGACACAGATTTCTCTCTCTCTCTCTCTCTCTCTCTCTCTCTATATATATATATATATATATATATATATATATATATCAATTTTTTTACTCTTACAGGTTACCTGCAGGGAATCCCCTACTCTTTTTTCAAGTTTAATGACCTCTCCTGCCCACACCAGGACTACTTAATCCTATTACGGTTAGGGCTGATGAAGGGTTCAGACATCCCCACCCCTTGTCATACTATTAGTGGGAGTACTGCTTGCCTAACACCACTTGCTGTGCATGTCCATAATACCCTGAATGCAGCACAAGCAAGGAGATGACCTAAGCAAGCCAACCTGGCCAGAGCCAAGGATGCACTCTATGGTTAGTTCCCCAGTTTCTGCCAAAAAGTGTGAACCAGTTTGTGTGCCTGTGCATGTGTCCTAACCTCAGGATGGGCGGGCCTATTGCCCCTGTCAGAGACTCAGATACCCTGGGCCACTAATCAAACTCAGGTCACCCAGGCCACAGCCTTACATGCTTTCATTCTTATCTATCTAGATTACTAGAATTTTACATCCCATTTATGCATGTTCTCAAGGTATTTTTGTGGTCAGGAAAGAAACTCATCATTGACTGACTTTTAAACCTAGTCTGGCTTCTCAAATCTAGTAAAATACATAGATCAGCTGTAGTGAAATTTTTGTCTTACAGAGGTTAATTTCTTTTATTTAGTTGTGTCGTTGAATTGTCTATCACCCACTATGCAGATTAAATTGGATGGGAAACTGGCTTATTTGTAATCATGCAAAAGATAAGCAAATTTAATCTTGATTAAAATTGTGTTAGTTAAAGCAAACAGTAATGTAGTTTCTATGAAAATTCAGCTGTATGCCTGAGTGAAAGGTCTGAAAAGTTTTAAAGCAGCAACCACTTAGAATGAAAAATTCTCTATCTACCTATCTATCGAGCTGTCTAGCTATCTGTGCATGTGTGTGCCTGTAAAAGAGAAGCTAGCCTGGCAGAAGTCCATTACAAACATGAAGTCATTCAGTATTCTAGCTGTAGACAGCAGATCCTAATAAATCAAAATGGAAGATCCGTTGTATCTTAACATAGCCATTAGTTGACATAAGTACTATCTGTAATACTCCTTGATCTCACATGAAAGCATTGATTCACAGTGCATACTTAACATTATGTAAAATATATTCTATTAAGTATTGTTTCAAATTGTTTTGACTAGTGACATGTGACAAAGATCTTTCTTAAAGTGATGTCATGGTAGGTATTTTGGCTTATATTAAGATACTTTTTTGCTTAGTTTTCAGTCTATGATCATTTACCTATCTCATATTTTGCATGAATCTAGTTTAGTCAATTGGCAGATGTTATCTGTTTGTATCATGTGTTTAAAAATGTTGATATGTTTCCTGTGTTTAAAAAGTTTGATATGTATTAACTGTCTCTGTTTTGTTAAGTGGAGCTTTTCTCCCCGGGCTTCTGCTGAAAATGAGCATGCATCCAGTTAGACTATCCCAGTCAACAAATGTAAAATAAATAAAATAAATGAATAAATAAATAGTCCTGGACTTCTTTTTGTTTAAAATGCATATTTTAACATAGTCACAATCTATGTCTGCTCATCTTTCATTTGTTCGGTATTATACTGAAATTAATATATGCTTATTGCCCTTTGATTACAAAGAACACAAAGATGGCAGCTGTTCCTAGATCTGTAAGCAGTAAAAGTAGCGGTGGTAATAATAATAATAAAACATTCACAGCACTAATTATAATTTATGAAATAGGCAGTACTTGCTAATGATACAGAACATGTTTTTATTGAAAAAGCTTATTTTTTTCTGGTAAATTACTTTCCTCTGTTATAATAGTTTTTGATAAGGCAGTCATAGTTTTAAGTTAATTTTCCTTTAATTATATTCAGTTATAATAATATGTATGTGTTAAATTAGCCAATATGCAGAATTATCATATGAGTGGTTAGCCTCATAAAGCTATGCAACTAAACTGTCAGGCATACCTTATTGTTATTTAGTAGGGAAGCTAGTTGTATCAGGAGTTTTTGATTCCTGCCTGGTATGCAATATGCTGTGCATTCCACAGGTTGAGTTTTGAGTTGCTGCTTGACTTTAGCTGACACGACTGGTGCAGTAGATAATGGTGCTAAATTTGGTGCACAGAAGTGGGGTGTTGAGAAGTCCAATATTTTTGTGGCACAGAGCTATAGCAGTAGGCTACTGTATGGGGTCTATACTTGGTCTCAGTATAAGACTGAGGCTTCGAATAGAGCAGCCAAGGCTGTCTCCAATGCAATTGTCATTGGCAGCCAGGAAAAAAAATTGAGCAGCATGAGCACACACTGTAAACAAGCAGGTTTGTCTATGGGCAAACCTGTTAAGCATGCTCAAACAGACAACACAAAGTGCTACATAACAGAAATAACGCATGCCATACACAGGCAGGGAAATTATACTGAGCATACTGTGCACATAAATTAAACATATGAATACAGAAATAAGTAAGGGGGATGGAACCAGGAAGGGGAACAACAATACATGGATTACCAGACAGGAAATGTGCACCATGGTCAATGTGCCCAGAAATCAAAGAGATGTATACAGAAAGATGTAAGAGGGGAGGGTAAATGTTCAAAGTGTAGTAATTGATATGAAGGTGCTTATGTCACAAAAATAAGTTTGTAGTAAATACATTTCACAATATGTATGTCAGAATAAATAATGGTGGTTACTATTCCTGGACAAATATAGGTAAATAAAAGCAGACATGATATTATGGGATGTGACAGTTACAGGAAATCACATTGTAAGTAACAGAGGGGAATTACATGACATATGAATGTCATTTATATGCAGGGTTGAAATGGCAGTTTGCAAGGACAGTACATACAAAATGGGATACCTGCACAGTGTGCATTATAGCCATATAAGATGTAAGAACATAGGAATGTCTCAGAAGCCACAATCACCTTTTGCATGAATTGAACCCATACCATTAATGTCAACACAAACTTGTGTAATAACTATGTACACCACTAGAAAGAGGCTTAACACATGTATGAGAAGGATCGACCTTGAGGGAACTATGCACCACAATATTGTAATGGTTATGCATTCCATATGTGTGTGTGTGATGTTACAAATGTGGGAGTAGAATGTGACACATGTAATACCATTGCATAAAGCACCTCTGCCTGACACAGTTATTGTGCTGACAGACAGCAAGAGAGACAAACCACACACCATGATGCAATGTATTCCCCGGTACTGTGTATTCTTGGCATCTGACATAGAGGGTAGCAATGGGTATTGTGTCAAACAAATGAAATTAATTTGTCAATTAAGAAAGGATACATGATAAAGAATGTCATAGCAGCCTGTCAGACTGACTGCAATTACATAAGTATGCTCATGTGCATACAAATGTGATCAGTCCTATATCAATGTTCTGTGGTCAAGGACGGCTTCTCTGTATGTCTGTACACATATCACCCATGAACTGGAGCACACGTAAATCACAGTACTCAATGCATGTGCAAGGTAGCACTCTCATCATTACATTGGCAGAACAAATGAGTAATTTCAGTAAATCCAAAGCTATGTTCACGTATTTGTGTAAAGTATCAAGGGCATACCTCTCAACTGTACAGATTTTTGCAGAATGGCTGGATTTTTGCCTCATATGTTTGGTCTGTTTTTCATAAAATTTTGTTTTTGGCAAATTAGTAACAAATCATTAAAGACTGAAGTTAAAAAATAATCACAGACATTTGAGTTTCAGACTTCATACCATTCAGAAAAATCAATTTTAATGCAAAATCTGTCATTCAATCAACTTTCTAAGTTTGTAAGAGCAATATTTAAAATTATCCCTATTTTTGGGCCTTTGTCTCACTTTTATTTATGGCTTTGTCCTGATTTCTTGCTCTAACAGGCTGAGAAGTATGCTCAAGGGATAACTCTGGTGTGATGTAATGGTTGCTGTGTGATGTCAGTACATTCACACTAAATGAATCCCTCTGCTAGAACTGAACATCCAGTTGCACAACTCCTCCAAATAATGAGATTACGATTAATCACCTTCACCACAGTGGAGATGTTGTCATAGTTGCTGAGTTCCACCTATGTGAAGTTATTCAATCAACTGTACTTTATCTACCTATAAATTTTATCTGCTAAAAGGTGATGGGGAAGGTCTCTGCTATTCTACAAGTACAAAGTATAACTGGGGGTCTCTTTCATGCAGAACAGTTAAGGAAACAAATGATCACAGTCACTCAGTGCTGGTTTGGAACACTTGGTTAAGCATTGATAGCATCAGCACCATAATGGGATCAATAAATGTGCCATGGTATAAGTGCATCACATAATTGTCATATGTGAGGTTACAGTGAAAGCACTGCATCATATATATGAATCAATGAACATGTGTCCCTGTAATTACTTACAAATAATCTTGCTGTATGTCAGACCACATTGCCTGATGCTAGGTATACCCAAACAAACCTGTAGCCTCCTGCTGACAGTAGAACAACAATTATGTCTAATGCATATATAATTCTGTATTAGAATGCATGTCTTACTTAGGCAACAACATACATTATATTGTCTCATGTTGTCCGTCCTGAGAAGATGTTTCACTATAGCTGTGATATAATGACAATCTATTCAAATGGCAGCATCAGTCTTTTTTAATTTCTCCAAATCTTTTGGGTTTCTACTACAATGACTGGACTGAACCCCATTCCTAACTCAAAGTATAATTAAAGTTCATGAAATTAGAATTGTTTCAATCTTTGATGTCAGTCAGAAGTGCTCTTTGCAGTACCTGCAATGTGCCCAGTAGTGACTCCTTCTGCAATTTGTATGGAGTTATATGTATTGGTAACATATCTAAATACAATTGTAGATTTTTTTTATAAGACCCATTGCTCCTACTACTATTGGAACTGTCTGGGTATCTTTCTTCCACATTGCTCTCATTTCTGCCTGCAAATCCTGATATTTTATGAGATTGTGTCTCTCTATATACACAAAACACTTTAGTCACTGGGTGTAGCAATTTCAATAATCAAAGCTACTTTTGTCTTCTTTTCATGGACCACTATATCTGTTTTTTTTACATCTATCTTTTGAACTGTTGGCAATGGGTGACCCCATGTGATGTAGACCATCATTTTTTATGATACTGTGTGTCTCATGTTTCCAATGTTTTTAGCTACTTCAATATTATAATGTTTGCACAATCCCCAGTGCAACAGTCTTGCCACATTATTACGCCTTTCAGTATACAGTCCTTCTGCTATTGGTATGTCACAACCAGCAACAAGGTTTGCAACTGTTTCCAATTCTGTTTTACAAAACCCACATTTATCAGTTTCTCCCACATGTTCAATGGACTTTGTAAACCAACGTGTATGTAGTCCACTATCTTGGGCCACCTATATTAACCTTTCATCTTTTGGTTTTAATTCACCTCTCCTTAACCATTCCTGTGTTTGATACTGATTAACATGAGGTTTTTCCAGGAGTTTTCTATACTTGCAACTATATTTGTACATTTTCCACATTTCTTTCCTTCTCATCTGATCCTTTACCTTATAGTCTTTCTTTTGCATTTTGGCACATTCAGCTCCTGCCTGATTTTTATCTATTTCTGGTTTGATTTCCATTCCCGCTTGATGCCGATATGCTTCTGTTAGACTAAGAAGGGAAGTCATCTTAGATTTATTCTCCTCATGTTTCAAAACTTTCACTATATTTGGGTCTTGTGAGGTCAGCAGAGATGTATGTAGTCCCATGATTGCAGATCTACACAAGTAATCACTTTCATGGAGGCCCATAACTCCTTTGAACAGGGAATAATTAATCTTGGTATGCACTGATTTTTATAAATCATTTGATGAGCATGAATAGGCCGCATTGGTGCAGCAGTTAGCATTGTCGCCTCACAGGAAGAATTTCTGTGGTTCGATTCTCAGCTGGAATGCCTTCTGTTTGGAGTCTGCATGTCTTCCCAGTGGTCAAGTGACATTAAAGACATGCAGGTAGGTGAATGGGTGTGCCTTCTTTGAAGGTTAGGTGTTGGGCTGGCACCTTGGCACTGTAAAAATCCACTGCCAATTATTAGCGGACCAGAGTTCTGCTGTGGAGACCCCCGGGAAAAGCCAAAAGACATTACTATTTGATGAGCATGAAGCATCCTTCTTGTTTTCCTGTCTAATCTATCCAACACCCTCTGGCACCAGTCAATCACTCCAAAACTGTAAGTTAGGACAGGCAGAGCAAACTGGTTTATAGCATGAACATTGTTCCTAGATATAAACACTGTTTTCAGGAATAATTTTGAGTCTTCTGAAATATTCTTTACTGAGTATTATTCACATTTGTTCATGTTTCATTGTTGATCGTTCATCAGTTCCCAAGTATTTATATACTCCCTCTTGCTCAAGTTCTTTTATATCACATTATTGTCCCAAACCGATGTTTTCTTGGTGCTGCCGCTTTCCTGTTTTAAAGGTTGCTTTTGCACATTCATCAAGACCAAATGACTTCCTTATATCAGTCTTTTTAATTTCTCCAAATCTTTTGGGTTTCTAATACGACAGGAATGGACCACATTCCTAACTCGAAGTATGATTAAAGTTCATGAAATTAGTATTGTTTCAATCTTTGATGTCAGGCAAAAGTGCTCTTCGCAGCACCCGCAATGTGCCCAGTAATTACTCCTTCTGCAATTTGTATGGAGCTACATGTATTAGTAACATATCTAAATATGGTTTTATATTTTTTTTATAAGACCCATTGCTCCTACTACAATTGGAACTGTCTGGGTATCTTTCTTCCACATTGTTCTTGTTTCAGCCTGCAAATCCTGATATTTATGACTTTGTGTCTATTTGTATGCAAGACACTGTAGTCACTGGGTGTAGCGATTTCACTGATCAATGCTTCTTTTCATGGACCACAATATCTGGTTTTCTCACACCTATCTTTTGAACTGTTGGTAATGGGTGATCTCATGTGATATAGCCTTCATCATTTTCTATGATGCTTTGTGGCTCATGTTTCCAGTGTTTTTCAGCTAATTCAATATTACAATGTTTGCAAAATCCCTAGTCCAGCAATCTTGCCACATTTTATGCCTTTCAGTATATAGTCTTTCTGCCAGTAATATATAACAACCAGCAATGAGGTGTGCAATTGTTTCCAATTCTGTTTTACAAAACAGCAGCACACCTGCTTAAACCTACAATATGGCCTTTCCAATCGGAATGTAGACAAAACTCATGTAACAGGAAACAGTATCCTCTCCTGATCATAGCACATGTGGTTGACAGCAATGTTAACAACATGGACATTGACTGAAAGCAGTGATGGCGAGATTTTAACTATATAGTTAACATTACAGGCAAATGAATGTTTGCTGAAACACAAAGGCAATTATGGATTTATTTTTGACTGTGACATTGCATATTTCAATGGATGACACCACCATTGTCTATTACCTTCCTATTTCCATTAAAAAGTGGAAGCACATCATACTATATAGATATACCTCATTATATATATATATATATATATATATATATATATATATATATATATATATATATATATATATACACTAATATATTATATATATATATATATATATATATATATATATATATATATATATATGTGTGTGTGTGTGTGTGTGTGTGTATACAGTCTGTTCTGCACAGTAAGAGGAAGAAGCACACAACTGCACCTGACAGCCATTCCTGTAGTTGAACTCTCTACCTATGTACTTAAACAACCTACACACAAGTGTATTGTTTGCACACACCACTGAAGAAATCTGATTGCATGTGAGCCATACTGCATCTTTGAAAGGATGCCATCAGCTGGATCACGCAGAGGAGATGTGTGTGCAAAAGTGACTTCTACAACTATATGGAATTCTAAATGCTGTTGATATTAAGAGGTGTAACACACTTCTGCATACATTTATATTCAAACACACACAGAATCAGGAGACTCTCACTGCTGTATTTCAACTTCCTACCTATCGACTGACATAATCTACATACAAGTTATTATATGCACGCACCACAAGACAGATCTGAATTTTGTGTTGTGAGAGTGCATTATTGAAATGGTGACATCATGAGTGTGTTGCATGTAGTATGCTTTTGTGAACAAAGTTAAAAGAGGATGTGGGATTGATCTCACCATGTAAGTGTTTCTCATGAGTTGGAGTCAAATGAGCACACTTGCTGAAATAATCCACAAGTGATGCAATGCACCCATTATCACATGTACAAGATGAGTGCTGTGAGATTAGAACCCCCTGTCTATCTAGTTATACAACCTAGAAGGCATTTAATGCAAGTATGATTGCAGAAGTCTGACTTGCATATTGTGATAGTGCACTTTATAGAGGATGACATCAATGTTGTGTTGCTGAGAAGATGATGTTGGTAGAAGGGCCTGACTTTAATGTTGACACAATTTCCAGTATAAAATTAACACTAAGCATCTGCAGTGTAAAATTAATGCCAGGCTACTATTTTATTAAGACGAGCAGTAGTTAAGGTCACATATAAGCAACTCCATACACAGACATGCACACAAAGGTTGACTGCTGTGAGATAAGAGCCCCTATCTCTCAAACTATGCAATCTAGAAGACATTGCATTTAATCCAAGCATCGCCACAGAAGTCTGACTTATACCATGTGAGAGTTTACGACATTAGCATTATGTTGCTGAGAAGTCTGACATTGAGGTGGACACACCCTGCAGTGTAAAAGTAATACCAGGCTACTATTTTAATAAAGCTAGCTGTAGTTGAGGTCATATTTACACAACTCCATATACATGTGCACAAGTTAATTGCCATGAGATTAGAACCCCCTACCTGTACAATCTAGAGGACACAGTACTAAACACAAGCGTGACTGCAGAAGTCTGACTTATAGAGTGTGAAATTACACTTTATACAGAATGACATTAGTTTGGTTTAATAGAGAAGATGATGCTGTGAGAAGGGTCTGAAATTGATGTGGACTCACCCTGAAATTTAAAATGATCTCCTGTTGAGATTAGAATAACCAACATATTTAACTGAGCAATACACAGGACTTAACACAAGTGCCACCTCAACTATCTGATGTTACTGTCAGACAGTGCAGTGCAGATAGGATTAGCATCTCCTTCTGAGTCAGAGACGATATTGTGATATTGTAGGTTTTCTGCAAATCCATATCTATTGATATGACAGAGTAATGTCAATGTTATGCTCATCAATCCATACATACTGCTGACTTATGTCAGCTACTCTGTCATTAATGTACACTTCAGAACTGACAGTGACATGTACCTACCTGTCTTATGTATGTAAGACACAAACATGTGAAACACAGGATGGACAAAGTGTTAGTGCATGTGTGATGATATTCTGTATGTGTTGAAATGGGACTGTGAAGTACCACTGTTTAGTGGTGTTCCAGGGTGCTCTGCATATTTTATTGTACCATTCCATTTTAGATCCAAAGCTCAATTCAAAATGAAGGGTTGTGCTTGCCTTTCCCATTTGCATGACAGTACGCTGTGAGCAAACAGAATTCTCAGCTGATGGAAACAGTAAAGCACTACATTTTTTATGCCCTCTACAGCACAAACAGGCTTAGTGGTGATGCACAACTGTCAACACTTTGGACAGTAGTTGTTGTTGTTTGTCTTTCGGCTTTTTCCCAGTAAGGGGTCGCCACAGCGGAACTCCGGTCCACTAACGATTGGCAGTAGATTTTTACGAAATGCCGAGGTGCCAGCTTGATACCCAACCTTCAACGAAGACACACCCATTTACGCACGCATGTCTTTCGAATGCTACCCAACTGCGGGGAGGACATGCAGACTCCACACAGAGGGCACTCCCAAGACAAGCCAAGAATCTAATGGGAGAACCTCTTGCTGTGAAGTAACAATGCTACCGCCATACCACCATGGCAGATACACAGTAGTTAGTGGAGAAAATCCACAAGTTAACCTAGTTTTTTCTATGGAACAAAGTGCAAGCTCTCTTAGTTAAATGAAAAAGCAGAGTTGAAGCAGGATTTAACTAAAGTATGCAGATGATTTTACAAAGAGTTTAAGAAAATATTATATTAACTTTTTATCATGACTTTAAGAATACCAAGGAATAACTATTATACATATGTTTCCTGGCAAAATTGTATATGTAATACCTACTAAAATAATTGTTTATGCCTACTACACATAGACATGCTTCAAGGGAAATCACAAGTTAACTTAGTACACAATAAGGTGTAAGGCAAACACTCACTGCATTGTGGAATAACACCTGAAGTGCCATTTAGCATGACATACTACTGTTTCACATTACCAGACATTGCAGAAGTGCTGAACACTACAACTAAAAGAACAGAATAGGTTTAGAGAGATACATAGGCAACTCATTCACAGGAAAGACTTATAATAAAAGGCAGTACAGGTTTCTGCTATTGCTGGATATAAACAATGTTATCAAGAAGAAAAATTATGTTTACAGACTTGACCATTATCTCTAGATGCCACCAAGGAACTCCTACTTCACACATGTCAAAATCACACCTTTGAAGGGACAGTGATATGCTATGTAGCCAATGGAAGATGTAGCTTTTATTCTTCAGCAAGGCAATGGCAGACAGACAATGCCATAGCGTTACATTTACATCCATCAGCCTAATGAATAGTCAGTAGTACAAAGGGGTGAGGGAGAAGGGGTGAAGACACAGATAAAGAGAATGAAGATGGAACAAACACATCAGTGCAATTCAATATGAGCTTTAATAAAAAGCAACTGATTAAAACACTTAAGCGCTTTTTTCCTTATTATACAGGACTTCTTCAGTAGTTAGTAATTACCCGTTCAAGTTTAAATAACCCACCAAAGAAATTACATGACACCTATGTACCATTAAATTTTAAAGTGCTTCACATCTTCCTATGAAAAACTAGGCACAACATCAATACAAAATATATATATAAATAAATAAAAGCATAACATACCATAAAAATACACCATGTCTAAAAAAAGGGAGAACAAGAAAGTATAACCTTAAACACATTAAAGTGTTTTCTCTTTGCTTGCTCATTCCCTGTTACTGGTTTCCTAACTTCCGGTTTCCTCCCCATTGCTATGATGACCTGCATAAGCACATTACTGAGCTCATTCTATGTGTCCTGGTCAAAGTGCCTCTGCTGCAGCTATAATCTGCTTTGTTGTGTTTGTAAATGTACAACGTGTCAGGAACCTCAACTCATTGTGCATCTGACATAATTCAGTGGTCACACATAGTGCAGCTATCTCACTACCATGATTGACACACTTACTGTGGCTGTGGTAATTTAATATGTAGACTGTTCCCCAGCAGAGAGCAGTATGCTTGCTGCACATAATACATAGTTAATCCTCAGGATGCATTGTACTATAACATCTACTATGCTAAGTGTAGCGCTGTGGCATTATGGATCTTTCTCTAGACCTTCTGTTAGAGAGAGTATCTTTAGTTACTGAGCAGTTAAAAGCCCATTTAGTTTATACATGTCTGTTGCTTACATTTTACAACTCTGACACTATGGGTTTGATTATATACGAAAAAGACATCCTAAGCTGTTTGTGTTATTCACTGCCCATTTCAAAAGCTGGTCTTCTATGAGATAATTCTTTTTAAAGCTTGCAAGTTTTTCAAAGTGTATAATGTTTATGTTTCTTCTCATGCATTTATGTATCTTTTTATGTGGGTATACTACAAGCCCCAAATACTGATTAGATTTTTCTTCAGAATTTGGAACAAGATATGCCTTAAATTTTATAATGTACATGTCAAAGTATTGTCATATTATATTAAGCATAGAACCTTCTGTATAGAGTACCCATAAGTATTAATGGACTGTATATATTTGCTAAATGCTTTTGGCTCCATGAAACAATTTGCTTCTTATGTCTCAATGTGGTATTCCTACAAACCCCACATCTTTCATAAATAGAATATACCAAAGGAAGTAGTTGGGAATGCTAGTTCTCCACTTAACCACCAGAAAAGATGAGCTGTCAGCAATTATGTCAAAACAACTGGCAGTAAGGATTAAGATGCTATACATACAATTCATGGTTGCACTAACACTGTGGTTTTAACTAAAGTCAGATATTGTGGCTTGATATTTATTCAAGTAAATGTTTATTGTCACTGATCTTCCCTCTTGCCCCACAACACAACCAACAAACCATTTTGACTTAGTGACCAGCTTTATTAACAATATAAAATCACATCATAACATTAGAATATGATATACTCAATTTGGCAGCATTGTGAGATGCTCACCTGTATCATATATACTTTCATAAATTCAACAGCAAATTGTTACAGCTGGACAGCATGTTAGACCACTCACTGACAACATAATGGCGGCATCTTACTGCTTACTAACCACAAATGCACATCCCTAGGCAGCGGAACACTGCTCTTTTCACCCAACTGAGAGTGCCAACTGAACTCAAAGTGGGGAAGTGAAAGGCCATACCACCTTGAAGAACTAAACAAGCCCTTCTTCTACACACCAGGCTTTTACACAGTCTGCCTCCCCTTTTAACATATCAGAATATCATCCAAATACATCCTCTAAGATCAAATGAAAACTGAACATTAAAAATTTTAAACCAACATCACTTGTTGGCTGTTGGTTGTTGGTGAAGCACCCACCAAGAGGAGAACATGCTGAGAGAAGATAGGAGCCACTTTTGAGATTTTAAGTATTTTGCTTCAGATTATTTGTTAAGTTTTTCTGCATTGCCGCCTACTTTTGAGCATTTTCTGGCTTGTCAAACTTGATTTCTGTGTTGGTAACTGTATTTAGAACACAACCTAGAGCTGATTACTGAATTTCCTGCCTGCACTTATTTTTAAAATCGTTTTTTTTCTTAAAACTTGCATTTTATCTGTCTCTGGCCTAGCACTCAAGTGTGGGGTCATTTACTGCACTGTTCTAACTTGTTGATACTTGTGAACCTCTGCTTTCCTTAAAAAAAAAAAAAAAAAAAAAATCTTGCTTTTTTCCCACTTTTCTGAGATTTAAAAAAGTTCAGTTACAGATTTGCTGTTCTGAACTGTTTGTAAGTTTCTTGGAGGCCATTGTTTGCTTGGGCTAAAGGGAAGTCTCTGTGTTCATCAGTGGCAGTGATAAACATTGAGCAGCCTGCCTGCCCCTGTGGGAGTGGTTACTGCCTTGAAACTGTAGTTTTATTGGCCATTTTGGGTCAATTCCTAACTCCTTGATCTCCCTCTCTTAAAACCTGATTGCCTCATGGTTTTGGCGTCTTTTCAGACTTGTTGGCTGTTGGTGAAGCACCTACCAAGAGGAGAAAATGCTGAGAGAAGAAAGGAGCCACTTTTGAGATTTTACGTATTTTGCTTCAGATTATTTGTTAAGTTTTTCTGCATTGCCGCCTACTTTTGAGCATTTTCTGGCTTGTCAAACTTGATTTCTGTGTTGGTAACTGTATTTAGAACACAACCTAGAGCTGATTACTGAATTTCCTGCCTGCACTTATTTTTAAAATCGTTTTTTTTTCTTAAAACTTGCATTTTATCTGTCTCTGGCCTAGCACTCAAGTGTGGGGTCATTTACTGCACTGTTCTAACTTGTTGATATTTGTGAACCTCTGCTTTCCTTAAAAAAAAAAAAAAAAAATCTTGCTTTTTTCCCACTTTTCTGAGATTTAAAAAAAGTTCAGTTACAGATTTGCTGTTCTGAACTGTTTGTAAGTTTCTTGGATGTCATTGTTTGCTTGAGCTAAAGGGAAGTCTCTGTGTTCATCAGTGGCAGTGATAAACATTGAGCAGCCTGCATGACCCTGTGGGAGTGGTTACTGCCTTGAAACTGTAGTTTTATTGGCCATTTTGGGTCAATTCCTAACTCCTTGATCTCCCTTTCTTAAAACCCGATTGCCTCATGGTTTTGGCATCTTTTCTGACTTGTTGGCTGTTGGTGAAGCACCCACCAAGAGGAGAAAACGCTGAGAGAAAAAAGGAGCCACTTTTGAGATTTTAAGTATTTTGCTTGAGATTATTTGTTAAGTTTTTCTGCATTGCCACCTACTTTTGAGCATTTTCTGGCTTGTCAAACTTGATTTCTGTGTTGGTAACTGTATTGAGAACACAACCTAGTGCTGATTACTGAATTTCCTGCCTGCACTTATTTTTAAAATCGTTTTTTTTCTTAAAACTTGCATGTTATCTGTCTCTGGCCTAGCACTAAAGTGTGGGGTCATTTACTGCACTGTTCTAACTTGTTGATACTTGTGAACCTCTGCTTTCCTTAAAAAAAAAAAAAAAATCTTGCTTTTTTCCCACTTTTCTGAGATTTAAAAAAGTTCAGTTACAGATTTGCTGTTCTGAACTGTTTGTAAGTTTCTTGGAGGCCATTGTTTGCTTGGGCTAAAGGGAAGTCCCTGTGTTCATCAGTGGCAGTGATAAACATTGAGCAGCCTGCCTGCCCCTGTGGGAGTGGTTACTGCCTTGAAACTGTAGTTTTATTGGCCATTTTGGGTCAATTCCTAACTCCTTGATCTCCCTTTCTTAAAAGCCGATTGCCTCATGGTTTTGGCATCTTTTCTGACTTGTTGGCTGTTGGTGAAGCACCCACCAAGAGGAGAAAACGCTGAGAGAAGAAAGGAGCCACTTATGAGATTTTAAATATTTTGCTTCAGATTATTTGTTAAGTTTTTCTGCATTGCCACCTACTTTTGAGCATTTTCTGGCTTGTTAAACTTGTTTTCTGTGTTGGTAACTGTATTTAGAACATAACCTAAAGCTGATAACTGAATTTACTGCCTGCACTTATTTTTAAAATCGTTTTTTTCTTAAAACTTGCATTTTATCTGTCTCTGGCCTAGCACTCAAGTGTGGGGTCATTTACTGCATTGTTCTAACTTGTTGATACTTGTGAACCTCTGCTTTCCTTAAATAAGGAAAAAACAAAACAATCTTGGTTTTATCCCACTTTGCTGGGATTTAAAAAAAGTTCAGTTACAGATTTGCTGTTCTGAACTGTTTGTAAGTTTCTTGGATGTCATTGTTTGCTTGAGCTAAAGGGAAGTCTCTGTGTTCATCAGTGGCAGTGATAAACATTGAGCAGCCTGCATGACCCTGTGGGAGTGGTTACTGCCTTGAAACTGTAGTTTTATTGGCCATTTTGGGTAAATTCCACACTCCTTGATCTCCCTCTCGTAAAACCCGATTCCCTCATGGTTTTGGCATCTTTTCAGACTTGTTGGCTGTTGGTGAAGCACCCACCAAGAGGAAAAAATGCTGAGAGAAGAAAGGAGCCACTTTTGAGATTTTAAGTATTTTGCTTCAGATTATATTTTAAGTTTTTCTGCATTGCCACCTACTTTTGAGCATTTTCTGGCTTGTTAAACTTGATTTCTGTGTTGGTAACTGTATTTGGAACACAACCTAGAGCTGATTACTGAATTTCCTGTGTGCATTTATTTTTAAAATCGTTTTTTCTTAAAACTTGCATTTTATCTGTCTCTGGCCTAGCACTCAAGTGTGGGGTCATTTACTGCACTGCTCTAACTTGTTGATAGTTGTGAACCTCTGCTTTACTTAAAAAAAAACAAAAAAAAAACAAAAATCTTGCTTTTTTTCACTTTTCTGAGATTTAAAAAAGTTCAGTTACAGATTTGCTGTTCTGAACTGTTTGTAAGTTTCTTGGAGGCCATTGTTTGCTTGGGCTAAAGGGAAGTCTCTGTGTTCATCAGTGGCAGTGATAAACATTGAGCAGCCTGCCTGCCCCTGTGGGAGTGGTTACTGCCTTGAAACTGTAGTTTTATTGGCCATTTTGGGTCAATTCCTAACTCCTTGATCTCCCTTTCTTAAAAGCCGATTGCCTCATGGTTTTGGCATCTTTTCTGACTTGTTGGCTGTTGGTGAAGCACCCACCAAGAGGAGAAAACGCTGAGAGAAGAAAGGAGCCACTTATGAGATTTTAAATATTTTGCTTCAGATTATTTGTTAAGTTTTTCTGCATTGCCACCTACTTTTGAGCATTTTCTGGCTTGTTAAACTTGATTTCTGTGTTGGTAACTGTATTTAGAACATAACCTAAAGCTGATAACTGAATTTCCTGCCTGCACTTATTTTTAAAATCGTTTTTTTTCTTAAAACTTGCATTTTATCTGTCTCTGGCCTAGCACTCAAGTGTGGGGTCATTTACTGCATTGTTCTAACTTGTTGATACTTGTGAACCTCTGCTTTCCTTAAATAAGCAAAAAACAAAACAATCTTGCTTTTATCCCACTTTTCTGAGATTTAAAAAAAGTTCAGTTACAGATTTGCTGTTCTGAACTGTTTGTAAGTTTCTTGGAGGCCATTGTTTGCTTGGGCTAAAGGGAAGTCTCTGTGTTCATCAGTGGCAGTGATAAACATTGAGCAGCCTGCCTGCCCCTGTGAGAGTGGTTACTGCATTGAAACTGTAGTTTTATTGGCCATTTTGGATAAATTCCTAACTCATTGATCTCCCTCTCTTAAAACCTGATTGCCTCATGGTTTTGGCATCTTTTCAGACTTGTTGGCTGTTGGTGAAGCACCTACCAAGAGGAGAAAATGCTGAGAGAAGAAAGGAGCCACTTTTGAGATTTTAAGTATTTTGCTTCAGATTATTTGTTAAGTTTTTCTGCATTGCCGCCTACTTTTGAGCATTTTCTGGCTTGTCAAACTTGATTTCTGTGTTGGTAACTGTATTTAGAACACAACCTAGAGCTGATAACTGAATTTCCTGCCTGCACTTATTTTTAAAATCGTTTTTTTTTTAAAACTTGCATTTTATCTGTCTCTGGCCTAGCACTCAAGTGTGGGGTCATTTACTGCACTGTTCTAACTTGTTGATATTTGTGAACCTCTGCTTTCCTTAAAAAAAACAAAAAACAAAAAAATCTTGCTTTTTTCCCACTTTTCTGAGATTTAAAAAAGTTCAGTTACAGATTTGCTGTTCTGAACTGTTTGTAAGTTTCTTGGAGGCCATTGTTTGCTTGGGCTAAAGGGAAGTCTCTGTGTTCATCAGTGGCAGTGATAAACATTGAGCAGCCTGCCTGCCCCTGTGGGAGTGGTTACTGCCTTGAAACTGTAGTTTTATTGGCCATTTTGGGTCAATTCCTAACTCCTTGATCTCCCTCTCTTAAAACCTGATTGCCTCATGGTTTTGGCGTCTTTTCAGACTTGTTGGCTGTTGGTGAAGCACCTACCAAGAGGAGAAAACGCTGAGAGAACAAAGGATCCACTTTTGAGATTTTAAGTATTTTGCTTCAGATTATTTGTTAAGTTTTTCTGCATTGCCGCCTACTTTTGAGCATTTTCTGGCTTGTCAAACTTGATTTCTGTGTTGGTAAATGTATTTAGAACACAACCTAGAGCTGATTACTGAATTTCCTGCCTGCACTTATTTTTTAAATCGTTTTTTTTTCTTAAAACTTGCATTTTATCTGTCTCTGGCCTAGCACTCAAGTGTGGGGTCATTTACTGCACTGTTCTAACTTGTTGATATTTGTGAACCTCTGCTTTCCTTAAAAAAAAAAACAAAAAAATCTTGCTTTTTTCCCACTTTTCTGAGATTTAAAAAAAGTTCAGTTACAGATTTGCTGTTCTGAACTGTTTGCAAGTTTCTTGGATGTCATTGTTTGCTTGAGCTAAAGGGAAGTCTCTGTGTTCATCAGTGGCAGTGATAAACATTGAGCAGCCTGCATGACCCTGTGGGAGTGGTTACTGCCTTGAAACTGTAGTTTTATTGGCCAGTTTGGGACAATTCCTAACTCCTTGATCTCCCTCTCTTAAAACCTGATTGCCTCGTGGTTTTGACATCTTTTCAGACTTGTTGGCTGTTGGTGAAGCAAACACCAAGAGAAGAAAACGCTGAGAGAAGAAAGGAGCCACTTTTGAGATTTTGAGTATTTTGCTTCAGATTATTTGTTAAGTTTTTCTACATTGCCGCCTACTTTTGAGCATTTTCTGGCTTGTTAAACTTGATTTCTGTGTTGGTAACTGTATTTAGAACATAACCTAAAGCTGATAACTGAAATTCCTGCCTGCATTTATTTTTAAAATCGTTTTTTTTCTTAAAACTTGCATTTTATCTGTCTCTGGCCTAGCACTCAAGTGTGGTGTCATTTACTGCATTGTTCTAACTTGTTGATACTTGTGAACCTCTGCTTTCCTTAAATAAGCAAAAAACAAAACAATCTTGCTTTTATCCCACTTTTCTGAGATTTAAAAAAAGTTCAGTTACAGATTTGCTGTTCTGAACTGTTTGTAAGTTTCTTGGATGTCATTGTTTGCTTGAGCTAAAGGGAAGTCTCTGTGTTCATCAGTGGCAGTGATAAACATTGAGCAGCCTGCATGACCCTTTGGGAGTGGTTACTGCCTTGAAACTGTAGTTTTATTGGCCAGTCTGGGTCAATTCCTAACTCCTTGATCTCCCTCTCTTAAAACCCGATTGCCTCATGGTTTTGGCATCTTTTCAGACTTGTTGGCTGTTGGTGAAGCACCCACCAAGAGGAGAAAACGCTGAGAGAAGAAAGGAGCCACTTTTGAGATTTTGAGTATTTTGTTTCAGATTATTTAAGTTTTTCTACATTGCCGCCTACTTTTGAGCATTTTCTGGCTTGTTAAACTTGATTTCTGTGTTGGTAACTGTATTTAGAACACAACCTAGAGCTGATTACTGAATTTCCTGCCTGCATTTATTTTTAAAATCATTTTTTTCTTAAAACTTGCATTTTATCTGTCTATGGCCTAGCACTCAAGTGTGGGGTCATTTACTGCACTGTGCTAACTTGTTGATAGTTGTGAACCTCTGCTTTCCTTAAAAAAACAAAAAACAAAACAATCTTGCTTTTATCCCACTTTTCTGAGATTTAAAAAAAGTTCAGTTACAGATTTGTTGTTCTGAACTGTTTGTAAGTTTCTTGGAGGCCATTGTTTGCTTGGGCTAAAGGGAAGTCTCTGTGTTCATCAGTGGCAGTGATAAACATTGAGCAGCCTGCCTGCCCCTGTGGGAGTGGTTACTGCCTTGAAACTGTAGTTTTATTGTCCATTTTGGGTCAATTCCTAACTCCTTGATCTCCCTTTCTTAAAACCCGATTGCCTCATGGTTTTGGCATCTTTTCTGACTTGTTGGCTGTTGGTGAAGCACCCACCAAGAGGAGAAAACGCTGAGAGAAGAAAGGAGCCACTTTTGAGATTTTAAGTATTTTGCTTCAGATTATTTGTTAAGTTTTTCTGCATTGCCACCTACTTTTGAGCATTTTCTGGCTTGTCAAACTTGATTTCTGTGTTGGTAACTGTATTTAGAACACAACCTGGTGCTGATTACTGAATTTCCTGCCTGCACTTATTTTTAAAATCATTTTTTTTCTTAAAACTTGCATTTTATCTGTCTCTGGCCTAGCACTCAAGTGTGGGGTCATTTACTGCACTGTTCTAACTTGTTGATACTTGTGAACCTCTGCTTTCCTTAAAAAAACAAAAAAAAAAAAAAATCTTGCTTTTTTCCCACTTTTCTGAGATTTAAAAAAGTTCAGTTGCAGATTTGCTGTTCTGAACTGTTTGTAAGTCTCTTGGAGGCCATTGTTTGCTTGGGCTAAAGGGAAGTCTCTTTGTTCATCAGTGGCAGTGATAAACATTGAGCAGCCTGCCTGCCCCTGTGGGAGTGGCTACTGCCTTGAAACTGTAGTTTTATTGGCCATTTTGGGTCAATTCCTAACTCCTTGATCTCCCTCTCTTAAAACCCGATTGCCTCATGGTTTTGGCATCTTTTCAGACTTGTTGGCTGTTGGTGAAGCACCCACCAAGAGGTGAAAATGCTGAGGGAAGAAAGGAGCCACTTTTGAGATTTTAAGTATGGATTTTAAGTATTTTGCTTCAGATTATTTGTTAAGTTTTTCTACATTGCCACCTACTTTTGAGCATTTTCTGGCTTGTCAAACTTGATTTCTGTGTTGGTAACTGTATTTAGAACACAACCTACAGCTGATTACTGAATTTCCTGCCTGCACTTATTTTTAAAATTGTTTTTTCTTAAAACTTGCATTTTATCTGTCCCTGGCCTAGCACTCAAGTGTGGGGTCATTTACTGCACTGTTCTAACTTGTTGATACTTGTGAACCTCTGCTTTCCTTAAAAAACAAAAAAACAAAAAATCTTGCTTTTTTCCCACTTTTCTGAGATTTAAAAAAGTTCAGTTACAGATTTGCTGTTCTGAACTGTTTGTAAGTTTCTTGGAGGCCATTGTTTGCTTGGGCTAAAGGGAAGTCTCTGTGTTCATCAGTGGCAATGATAAACATTGAGCAGCCTGCCTGCCCCTGTGGGAGTGGTTACTGCCTTGAAACTGTAGTTTTATTGGCCATTTTGGGTCATTTCCTAACTCCTTGATCTCCCTCTCTTAAAAACCCCTTTTGCGCATTTTTGCGCATAGCGCAACATTGGGCAGCACCACCTAATTGGGTTTAAACTATTCCTGGCTCCACGAAGTCTGCTCTTCACTTTTTCCCTTAGAACTGCTCTATCTCTCAAAGTAAACACCATATTCTCATTCTAAGGCCCCTCATTGGTCCAAATAAGTAATTTTACAAGTTAGCACTAATAAACCATAAGCACTACTTACTCTTATACTCTCTACGATTACCTTGTCCCCTATTGGTCCATTTTAATTCAGTTCCCTATATTACTCTAGCATGTCCAAAGGTCAGTCAATGGTTTCCTGTCCAGTCCAGCTGGTGAATCTGGGAATTTTGAGGCAATGTTACAACTGTCTCATGTACATGGAGAACCCTCTCCTCCTCCAAACCGGTTCGAATATATGTGAGAGATGCAACCATATTGCCAAACTGGAGGCTGAGCTCTCTCATCTCAAAACTGGTGTAACCAGTCAGGAGGAGAAGGTAACCTCACACAACACAATTCCAGTATCACATAGTCCCACCACAACAGCGAACCAAACACATAAAAACACAAAAACATACTCGGAGGCTCTAAATAAAAATCTACCTAAGCAACAGAGACCTCCAAAGCAGACATCCAAGCAAACGCTACCCCAAAACAAAACACGTACAACACATAGCACACAAAGTCAGTGTGTCAAGCAGTCACAGCCCTTAAGGCTGAATAACACACCTGATACTCTTGTAATAGGTGACTCTATTGTCAGACACACTGACGTCCCGCTCACCAGGCTGAATAAAGAGAAGGTCACAGTGAGCTGCTTGTCGGGTGCTAGGATCCGCCACATAACACAAGCACTCAGGTCACTCCAAAGCAAATACAAATATGACTCAGTCATTGTACATGCTGGCTTGAATGACCTGAGACGTACCTCCCTCGACTACATGAAAAGAGACATAGAGGAGCTCTCTGATCATGTAGCCCAGGCCGGTATGACCCTGACCTTGAGCAGCATCTTACCCTCACCTAGAATGATGCCACAGTATAAAGACAAAATGATCGATTTTAACAATTGGCTAAAATTTTGGTGTCATTCAAAGGGGATCCAGTGTCTGTCAGCCTGGGATGACATGCTCGACAAGCCACGTTGCTTTGTTAGGGACAGCTTGCACCTGTCACCCCTGGGCTTTCGGATATTGGCAAAGGCTCTTGCCACCCCCATAGTGCCTTTTTTAGGCAAGGCTCAAAAGTCAAACCCACCTCCATAGACAGCACAAGGAACAAGAAACTAAGGGTAATGCTGCTAAACGCCAGAAGTCTTAACCTCAAGATGCATGCACTCGAAGCTCTCCTCAGTATGGAGAACATCGATATCTGTGCAGTGACAGAAACCTGGTTCAGGGCTCCAGAGAGCACCCCAGCACTACCAGGTTATACCTCATATCATGCTTTTCGGCCCCAAAACCCAGACCGAACCACAAAAGGAGGGGGAGTTTCCATATTTATCAAGGATATCCACACCTCCAGGTTAGTGGCATTGCACGAAGTATCTGAGACCATCCATGTGCAACTGACAGTGGGCAAGACTGCTTTTCAGTTTATAGCATCCTACAGACCACCCTCTCAAAGTCAGGAATCCCACTCAGCTTTCCTGAAAACATTGGAGAACATGAAGATTTCTCTGAACACCATTATATTGGACGACTTCAACTACCCAAACATAGACTGGGAGCATTACTCAAGCCCCAGCACCTTAGCCCAAAGGTTCCTGGAATTTATAAACTCAAATGCTATGGAACAAATAGTCACCACTCCCACAAGAGGGGAAAACATACTAGACCTGATCATTACCAACATGGGGACTCTATGCTCCATACCAGAAGTATATGTCTCATTGGTAAAATCAGACCATAAATTAATTTCACTGGATATCCACATCCCGACCCCACCCTCAGCCCAGAAAACCACAGTGAAAAACTTGTCAAAAGGGAACTTCACACTTCTCAAAACCGAAGTGGAATCCTTCAAGGCCCCAGAGCCAGTGGAAACTACGGCCCAAACTGCAGAATCCTATATAAACGCATTCTACGGACATCTCCAGGAATGCATGGATCATGCTATCCCAAACAAAATCAAGACCCAATCATCCAAAGGCAGGCGTCCAGTCTGGTGGACCCCAGCCATAAATAAACTGTACAACAGAAGGAGGAAGCTACTACATGATAGAGCAAAATCCCTAAAAGGGAAGGCATCTCTGATCAGTACTATCAAAAAATTACGCTCCCTCATAAAATCCTCCAAGGCCAGCTTCGAGAGAAAAATTGCACAGGACACTAAAGACAATCATAAGGCTTTTTTTCAGTTATGTTAGGAACCTGGGATGCAACTCCCAGACTTGTTCTGAGTTGATTCTAAATGACAAAAAATACACTGAACCCACAGACATCTCCAATATCCTAGCAGACAGGTTCAGTGCAAACTTCGCCACCCTCCCCCAAAAGAGCAAGTATCTATCCCGGAGTGCAGCCTCCCAAACATCTCTGATGCTCAGGTGAAGGCCGCCCTCTCCAAAGCAAAAACACTGCTTCCATGGGACCAGATTGCGTCCCCGGTTGTGTCCTACATGAACTCCAAGAAGAACTAATCCCTCAAGTAAAACTGCTGTACAATCTCAGCCTCACTACAGGATATGTGCCCAAAGAATGGCGTACAGCAACAGTGGTCCCACTCCACAAAGGTGGCGCCTCTGCGGACCCTGGAAACTATCGCCCCATAAGCCTGACTAGCCTAGTCTGCAAGGCTATGGAGAGGATCATCATGAAACTCATAAACAAAGACATTGGGGACCTACAGACACTAGATCCTACCCAATATGGCTTCGTCAAGGGCAGATCCTGCCTTTTGAACCTGGTTGACTTCTTCGAAACAGTCACCAAGGCCATAGATGAGGGGAGGGTAGTCCACACAGCCTATCTGGACCTCACAAAGGCATTTGACACAATACCCCACTCGGGCATCATAGATAAGCTATCCAGCCTAAATATAAACCCCTATGTCACAAGATGGGTCTCAAACTGGCTCAAAGACAGAACCCACAGAGTCAGAGTTGCTGGGGCCATGTCGGACTCGAAACCGGTCACAAGTGGCGTCCCACAAGGTTCTGTCCTGGGACCTCTCTTGTTCGGTATTTACTTTTCTGAGGTACAGGCCAACGTGGGAGGGCTATGGCTCACCAAGTTCGCAGATGACTGCAAACTGGGCGCCATAATCGACTCTCCAGCTGACACAAACATCCTTCAAAAAGGTCTCGCAGAGACGGATAACTGGTGCCAGAGCCATGGTCTAAAGCTAAATGCCAAAAAGTGTATAGTCATACCCTTTGGCAAAAACAATGTGCCCACAAATTACCACATAGGTGGTAACCCATTAAGTACAGAGAAAGTAATTAGGGATCTGGGGACCCAAGTTGATAGCAATCTCTCCTTTGACAACCACATTGCCAAAGTGGTTAGAAAGACCTTCTACATAGCCCACCTCATCATGAAAGGATTCACATCTAGATCAAGAGAGGTAATCGTGCCCCTTTATTCATCCCTCATCAGGCCCATCATAGAATACAATGCCCCCTTTGGGATGTACCTTACCCGACACCTGCAGCAATTAGAAAGACCCCAAAAGTACCTCACCAGGAGGATCAAGGGACTCAAACAGATGCCATATGCTGCTCGGTTAAAAAAACTCCAGCTCTACTCAGTTGCATACCGCCTACTTCGAGGCGATCTATGCCTGACATATAAAGCTATGTCCAACCCAGAATTAATGGACATGCTCCACCTCAGTAAATCTAAATCCTTTAGAGCCACGCGCTCGAGGGACTTGAACCTCAGCACAGAAATAAATAAAACATGCTGGAGGGAGAGATTCATAACCCAGAGGCTCCCTTCGCTCTGGAATAGAATTCCAATTCATGTTAGGCAGAGCACCTCACTGACTCTCTTCAAGAAGAATCTTGATGAGTGGATGGGGGATCGTAGGTTTGTCCCGGGGATTACTTCTGTGTCACTATTAGACAGACTATTAAACTAAACTTTAAAAAGGGCACAGTATACTCAAATCAAGGGGTGGCGTAAGCCAAACACAATCGGGCTAGGCTTATAAATGCCCCAGGGCAGATAGCCTAGTATGAACCTATGACCCTATGAACTAAGGTGCACACCACCATTATGGAACCACAATGCATTGTTATCTGCAAAATTTCAATGCTGAAGGACAAAAATTCCTAAAGCTCCACTTGCCTAGTCAGTTGAAAGTTAAGGATTTCCTAGTAATCTCCATCACATTAAACTTAGCAGAGGCCCTCCACATAAACCTGGGAATTATTGGCAACCAAGTTACCTTAGTCCTGAAAACCTCTGACAACTGCTAACACATCCATTATTAACAAAGTAAGTAACCTCCTTTTTGATACAAGTCCAACACCGTTAACCTCAAGATGAGTCACTAAACCATCTGAATCACCTTACTACTGGCTTGCATCCTCCAAGCTGGAATCAACTGGTACCACTGCAGGCCTTGATGACAACACAACTGGACTTGCTACTGAGATGGATCCAGGCCCAAGTTTACACTATCAGGTCTCATCTCCATTCTTCTAGCTGCCTAATAAACAAAATAGTGTCTCATCACAAGCACAAGCTTTCTACCTGAAAAAGAAAGCAAACAAAAAACATAATACCAACATTATGAGACCTTCTCCCTTAACACCCTAACTACTATAACTCAAATTCTCCCTAGAACACCACTGACCTGTCCTTTTAATCACCTCAATAGACTTTCCTTCATCCCCCAAATCTGACACCCTCCCTATCCTGAAAGACTGGGTGACATAATTATTTGTTTTCACTCCTTGCACCTCTAACACCCATCTAATGTGAATAACAAATGCTCTGGTATTGATCCATTTCACCTTCCGATCACAAAAAATGAACCCTCCTATATGCTTACCACATGCCCCTCACCATACCAATGCCCATGCAACAGGATATAATAAACATTCTGCACTCCTGGGCAAAATCACCTGCTTGCCTTCACCTTTTTGATCAGTCTTTAATTGTCTTAACCAAATCAATACTCTCATTGAAGTAATACTAATACCCATCTCACTGCAAATAAACAGATATCTGACTCACTCAAAACACACCAAGATACTGGAAAACTGACAGAGTAGCCCACAGTACATACTTGAAATAAGGAGGTGTCATCCTGTGCAAGCCTTCCAACAATAAATGCAACATGTGCTTGCCTAATGGCAATCTACTACCCCCCCTTATCAGCACCACTTCCTCCCAACCTTTCAACAACCAGTTGCCAGTCTTTGATAATGTCCAGCATTCTAGATAACCTAGCCATAGCACTCAAAGGTTACAAATGGACCTTAACAGTCTGAAAAGAATCACCAGTGCACCACCTCTCCACCAAGTATCTTAACATCAACTCAGTCGACCAACCTCCTGACATTACTGACAGCTTACTAACAAAATGCTTAAAGACCATTAAAGCCTTACCATATGCCTTCTTAATAGCCTCCAACCAGAATTACCAAACCACCCCACTCACCATACCTATCCAATCACCCACACCATTTCAGGCAGAATTGTACCACTTATCTGAGCTCTTGGTACCAGCTCTTGAAAATTGTGAAACTGAAAGCAGGAAAAACAGTCAGCCAAAATATTACAGTGGCCAGACACACTGTATACTGAGCTGTAAAGGAAAGGTTAATGTTCAAACAAAGCAAAACAATCATCCTAAGTAAACTTTGCACTCACCTAGATTTTATTATCAACTTAGCCAACATCTGTAATACTGCTAAATTATCCAAATGAAAAATACCTTCTTGTTCAGAAAATCTGCCTACCAATGATGCCCAAATTGGTATGTTCTCATTCACAGCACTCCTGCTGCATCTGTTAATGAGGTCTAACACAGGTGAGAAAATTAATTTCTCTTGTCAGAAAGACAGTCTGTTGAAATACTGGAGAAACAACACAAAAATGTATATATCCTCTTTGACCTGCCTGCACACCTCAATAAGTTAGCCACCACCATTGTAAATGTGTGGCCTGGCCCCACTGCTCAGCACAAGAGATTAAGAAGCCCTAACAATTCTATCACCTCCTTAATTCACATTTTGTCTTTCCTGACCACTGAGCCATCCTCCCTCTCCCTTTCTCAACCTTATCATACCTTCAATCTAAACACTTCAAACTTCAAGTCAATCTCTAAGCCCCAGTAAGACTATTAGCCAGACCCTCCAATTTGTCCTTTGGAAATGACACTCCAAGTTCTGCACACAACTGCTCAGACAACCTCATTCCCAATTCTACCACCTTCTTCCCTTCCCAAATCAGCAAAAAATCATCCAAATAATGCACAGCCTCATGAAACCTGCCTTCTGCTGTCACATCTACTGCACCCCTGAGATGAGCTTTTCAAAAGAAGTACAAACTATGGCACAATCCATAGGAATCTCCTTATCAAAATATAACTTCTCATTGAGATGTATTCCTAAAATAGGAAAATCCTAACTCCTCACTGGTAATAACCTAAAAGCTGATTCAGTATCTAATTTTGCCAGTCAGAGATCTTTAAATGATCTGATCACCCACACTGCTTCATCCAGCAATGAATACTGGACCTGCACATCTACTCTATCAATGAGGGCATTAACAGAATCTCCTTTTGGTAAAGACAAGTGGTGTATTACTCTTGGTTCCCCTGGTAACTTATTGGGCACTAAGCTCAATGTTGATATTTGATATGTAGTATAAGGTGAGGTTTCAAAGGTACCTTGTGACTTACCAGCAGCGAACTCTTTGCCCACAATGTTTGTACTATTTCTTTCCACCCTAATACAAACTTCAGATTCTTACATATATTAATTGAACCATCATCTTTAGATTTTACCAAAAAAACACATGTACCCTTCCCCCCAGCCACGGTCGGCCTTAGGTCAAGTGGTGCCCTAGGAAAAAGGGCTCCACAGCACCCCCCCCCCACACCAACTGGTGAGCCCATCCAGGTCTATTATCACCATACAATTTACTGGAAAGGCCCGCTGCTACAGTAGCACCCTAAGCATCTGCCTAGTTGCCCTGTGCCTATGCCCCCAGCAACACTAGCTCCTGCACCAGCACTTTATCAGAATAGCCCAGGAGAAACTACAGCCACCACAAAGTAATAGATGAATGATCCAGTCCCAGTAGTGTTTCATCAGAAAGGGGCAGATCCCCATTACTACCCCTTATACCCCTCCAGCCATTCCTTCAGCCTCTGCACAGGTTCATAACCTGTTGCAGTACTGTCAGGTTTCATCACTTCCATCCTTTCCTTCCTTCCTCCAACATTTGGCTGCTGAATACTGACATGCATGATGAGTGCACAGATACAGGAACTGACAAGTGGACCAGGTTCCCAGTCTGGCAATGAACACCCTGCAAGTTTTAACTTTGCCATCTATTCTTTTCTGAGGGTTTTTTAAAAGTACTGCTGGACCTACACAGCATGACCTCCATCCAGGTATCAGGATACCTGTTCTCGCACACCAACGACTTACCTATTGCCTTAAGTTTATGAAAATGCTGATAGTACCAGAGACATGCATTCCTTCACCCAAGTCTTTAAGCCTCCTTAATTGTTAATAAATAGGACAGTAGTGGTAGTGTTTCTTGTAGCTCCTTTTAAACCATAATGGCCATGAAATAAAGAAATCTCAGGACTCAAATGTCCCGAATCCTCAGCCAGTACCTCACTATGCCATTTTTCCTAATGCTGTCAGTGCTGTCATGAGATCCTTAACTTTAAGAGACACTGACTCTGCCACCTGCTGTATTCTATCCACATCTATGATGTTAACAACTTCAACAAAATCTACCTTCCCATTTTTGTTTTTCTTTTGCCACCTGCAGAATATGAACTGAAATAAAAACGTTCTTACTAATTGTCCCAAAGACTGTAACAGATTGTTGTTGCAATTCCAAGCTTGCTTCCAGTGCATGACTCCCCATATCTAAACACCTAGCTCTGGGCAGCTATGGAAATTCCCTTCTCACCCAGACCTACCCCTACCAACTGTAACCCCCCCCCTTGCAAAATTCTGTCTGTTTCACCTAAGTGCTCTCCACTGCTTTCACCCCAGAGCAAATTCTGCTACCTACATCTATCACTTCCACTCAAGTCAAACAGCAATATAAATTACTCAACATCTGACATATTATTAAAAACGTCCCCTTGCTTCGAGAAAATATCAGTGAATTTTGATTATCCATCCATTCGTCCAAGTTGCACTCAAACAGGGAAAGGGAGGAAATTTAAATCACATGTTCCAGAGAATGGGAATTATCTGTGAAAGATACCTATCTATCCAAAATTATCTATTTATTTTGCAAGCAAAATTTAGGTATTTTAATCTAGTAGTTCTGATGCTGTTTGTTTTGGGGATGTGCAAAAGATTCATGAAAACAGGATCCAGGAATGCCTTATATGCCAGGCAAAGATCACCTCTTTGAGGCCTCTATGATACTGAGTAAAAAGACAGGGCATTTAGAGGCAATTAGCGTAGGACATTGTGTTTACTCCCTACATTATTTTTGTAATGAACTTTTGTGGATGTTTCACTTACTGCATGTGTCTAATCAGGTACATGCCAAAGAGAGCATTATGCTCTACGATGGGTCTGATGTTGGCCAAGTACAGCGGTATGATGTCCTTTCTGGACCTAGGTGCTCTGCCATTGCATAAGTTGTAAAACATTCTTGCTACCTTGGACACATGCTGGTCGAAGACTAGATTACTATCTATATGGGTTCCCAGATTTCTGAGAAGTTACTCAACATTTAAGGGTGTTTTATTGATGACATAGTTACCCAGGGTGGCAGACTTCAAAAATGGTACTATAATGCATTTCTTGGTATTTAGTTTGAAGCTGTGGCTTTGACTACAACTGTTTATCTGTATTAGACCTCGTTGAAGGGTGTTTTATCTTGGGAAGATTCAGTGACTGCACCTAGTTTGCATTTGTCTGCAAACTTGGTTAGCCAGAGGCCTTTGACATTGTTTTGACATCTGAGAAGTAGGCACCAAAGAGGATTGGGCCAGGCACAGAGCCTTGGGGTCTCCAATGCTGACCAGCCTTTTTGTGGAGGTGGCCTCACTGATTCTAACCTCCTGGGTCCTATCAGTGAGCCAGTTAACTATCCAATATATTTATAGCTAGTTCTGTAAGCTTGTTGACAATGTCTGAGTAATGTTTTTTATCAAATGCCTTAGCCAGGTCTAGGTAGGAAGTATGCAACATTTACCCTCATCCTTTGCCTTAATGACCTTTCTAAAGAAGTGCACTAGATTCAGTAAGCATGATCTTCCTTTGATAAAACCAAACTGGAATGGATTCATTGTCTGGCGGTCTCCTATGTCCTTGTTGAAAATTTCAGTGATAATTCTTTCCATGACTTTGCAAATAAGACTAATCAGAGTAATATGTCTGAGGACTCCAGGATGTATTGAAAGCCCCCCCTTATAAAGGGTGATGACCATCACAATCCTCCATTCATGAGGTACAAAGCCTGTTGTAAGACTATAGTTAAATAATGACTCCAGTGGTCCTGATAAGTTGTATTTTAGACTATTAGGAGGAATCCTGGTATGTTATGTGCCCACTGAGACCATGCCCTTGCTTTTAATGAGTGTAGCCTGTACATGCTCCCTAGTTATAGTTGGAGGGGCTATGTTTGTGGGTATTATTGATGGGATGGCTGGGGTTGAGGGGGGGGTTAAAGTCAGGACTGAATTTGTCTGCTAACTTGTTCACTATATCACCAGGTTTGGTGAATATGGAACCATTGACCATACCTCTCAACCACTGTGTGCCAAGAAATCTGGACAAAGCCTGACATAATGGGGGACAAATGTCCCAAAATAGGGACAGATTTTAAATATCACTGTTTTAAACTTACAAAGTTGCTAGAATAATAGGATTTGTGTTTGCATGCATTTTCTGAGGGATACAAAGTTTGAAACACAAATTAATATCATTATTTATTTATGTTAATCCTTAGATCACTCCAGTGATTTGTCAAAAAAATAAAATTTGTATGAGGAACAGACCAAAAATATAAGGTAAAAATCTGCACATTCTGCAAAAATCTGTACAGTTGAGAGGTATAATAACCTTCCCAATTTACTGCCATATTTTTTTCCTTTTGTTGTATATCTCGTTTGATTTAGAATTCCACCAGAGTTAAATGTTTCTGGGGCTAATTCTGGGCTTATTTTTGGTAAGTAAAGCAGCCTCTATGCAGCCACTGACATGGTTGTACAGAGTTTCTGAGAATAATTCAGCATAGGCTGGTGTGCTCTTGGGGTTTGGACGGTCACTGATTTTTTTTTTTGGAAAAAACAATACTTAATAACAGGTAATTTGCCTTTGAATAGTTCCTGATTGTTACTGGTTTTAATGGGATTATGGAGTTGATTTTATTTTTGAGTCAGACAGCTTTATTGTCAGACCTTACCTGGGAGGATGAGACATTAAGAGGGGTACTGGATTCTCCCATACTTGTGAGTACAAGTTCCAGTATTTTGGAACCTTTAGTGAGTGAATTCACTATTTGGTCAAGTTGTTTATATTTATGAAGTCCAGGAATCTCTGTGCTTGTAGATTTGATGCCATGTGGGATTCCTCGTCTATAAACAGGTAATTAAAGTCTCCCATGAATAGGGATTTAGGTTGGATGGTAAGTGTCTCCAGTAGGTCCAAGCAAGCATTGTGAGCTTCCTGGTACATAGAGGGTGACCTATAGCTAGATAGGATATAGTACTGGATTTTGTCTGTGGTGATTTGCACATGGAGGAACTCTTAACACATCATCCTGTTTGACCAACCTATAGATATCCTTGTTATTGATGTTATTGCTTGACATAACTTTGCATATATATTATTTTCTACATTATGTCATGCATGATTCATATGTCTATACCCTTATACTAGCTTTCTCCATCAAACATGCAGAACAAGTGTTGTATCCACAAATCACATTCATTTTTTTATACTAGCATGGAGTAAATCTGCCATTTCTGTAAAGCTCCTGACTAAAATGATGGCAACTGAGTGCTGGATACATACAACCAAACATGAAGCCAACAATCTATAGACTATTAAAATCCAAGTAATAATCAGAGGTTGAAATCCACCCTGTACCTTGTATTTATGGGATTTAACATTAGGCCTTATGTTCATAGTATCTGCTGATATGAAAGTCCAAGTTTTATATTTATTTTTTTTAATAAGAGAATGCTGCTTTGCCTCCACTCCAACTTTGTAATCCATGCTGTACCTGTAGCAAGTGGATCGCAAAACAAATGTAACCTTCATGCCATTAAGTGCAGAGTCTTACACATGGCTTGCAGAGACTTCCACAAGTCCTTTAGGCCCAGACAGTGCTGTTGCCTAGCAACCATACTTGTCAAATACCACTCCTCATCCAGCTGACATCAGCGATGTCAGATCCTTGTCAATGAGTGCCCAGGCTGCAATTGACTATGCACCTACTAAACAGAGAGCAGAAGATAGCATTATTAACTTCCATGTCAGTGACAAACAAGAACTAAAGAATTTATGCCAAACTAGCAAGAAACCCCCAACATCCTGACCACATTAAAACTTAATCTGCTCCATTACCAACTACTAAATCCCCAATGAGCCATTTTAATATTTAAAATCACCCATCCCAAATTCTCTAAGTTCCTTAGCTACCACCATACCCACCAGGAAATAAGAAAAGCAACTTAGAAACCTTTCACTGCCATTTTCCAACATTAACCTCACCATGGCTATGGGTTAGTATAATGGTCAAGGTTTTACCTTGCAGACGCTAGGTACATGGTTTGATTTTCATGTTGGGAAACATGGCTAGGCTTAAAAAGGCTCTCTGGGGTCATTCCCTTGGTAATCACCTATGAACTAGACATCAATAAACTCTGGGGGTAAAAAAAAAATCTGCCATTAACAAAGCTACCCTAAAATCAAAACCCAGCAGAAAATTGTAGTAGTACTTGTGCACTAAACTAGTGCTTAACAGATCTTAGCTTGGTTACTACTTAATTCCTGCATTAACCCCTTATAGACTCAAACCACCTTATCTCTATGCACTACTCTCTCAGATTCCACATAACTTACCTAACTCATGAAGAAAATACCTGGGATCTCTATACTGACCCAGCTGATTGCTTTGGACACTACAGTATACACAATTCAATCTGCAGTTCCAAAGAGCACTACCCCCCCTTAATCTAACTTATACATACCAGCCCCAACCTATTTTATGACCTCCCTCCCCCTTTTCCTTAACTAGTCATTTTCAAATTACCTGCAACCGACTTTAAAGGAAAAAAGGAAAAAATGACTTTAAAGCACAGCGACAAATTTGTCTGCAGGACAAACTACATCTGTTTTCCAGACATTTTGTGAAACATTTAGAGTTTCAGTGAGAAGTGGGAAGACAATTATAGCAGGGCATTTAACTGTCTAAATGTCAGACAAGATGTTTTTGGTGTCCCTTGCCATCCAAAGCTATCGACTGTAGCAAAGTCTATTAGCTCGAACACCATACAGTGACACTCGATGGTTCTAAGTCTTCCCTCTGGAAGTGTAAAACTGAAACTGCAAATATCCTTGAGTGCAGAAATGAGGATTGTATTTGCCCCTTTCCATAAAATGACCATCACAGAATTATACAAAGAAGTAGAGGCTGTGTGTGCAAAGCACCCATGGGAGTGATGAATGAAAGTGCAGCTCCGCATCTCTATTCCAAAAAACACTGCTTTAAATAACCACTTTTGTATTTACAAGGAGTAGAAGTTTCAGCACTTGCACTTTTGGCAGGGAGATGGATGAAGGCAGGTGCTCTGTATGCAATGACTTTGTTAAGGACACTATGCCATAGAATCTAGGTCCTTAATGACAATAAAACACCTGTTAACCATGATAAATTATTTATTTATTTAGTTAGTTATTGTCACTTGATTACCAGGAAAGTCCACTGGGCCAGTGAAAGCCCATTTTCGGTAGAGGCCTGTGGAGAAAGGCTCCAGGTTTAAAATGACAGAGAAAAACATTTTACAAATAATACAGAGAATGAGAAAGCTATGATAAGACAAAATAATACAGAATAAAATAGAAACTGGATGAAAATTATACAATGTAGATAGGGGTAAGTTTATGTTATCAACACTGTTAATCAAAGTCAAAGTACAGGCCATCAGATCATTTAACAAATGCCAGAAATGCCTCATGGTTAAATATTTTACATATTGGGAACTGCAGAGTAAGCATACAGTTCAGGAGTTGCTTATAGTAAGGAAGTTATAATGTATATATAAATGTAGAGGTAGAATGCAATCTGGATAGGGGTAAAGAGAAGGAGATGGTGATCAGTAGATAATGATAAGGCGAGATGAGAAATTAATTAGTGTTCAATAGGATACAGCAAGAAAATTAAATATTTATGAACGGGCTACAGATGGGCAGATAGGGAATAGTAATTACATTAAGTAATGGCAGAGGAAGGGGTTGAGCAGTTACAAATCCAGTTGTAGAGGAGGTGATTTAGCAGAGCAGTTTTAAAGTTGCAGGGGTTATGTTGTAATCAGATATATATCAGCAGAGTATTCCATATTTTGGTGATGTTTCACGAGTATAATAATTGTCTTGCAGGTAATTTAGGTTTATAAACTTGAAGAAGCTGTTGCTCAGATCACAAGGGTCTAGTGGAGTTATAAAGGGTGAGTAGGGAGTTAAGTGCAGGGCAGTCTTATGGTTTATTAATAAGTTTATGAGCAGTTGTAAGCTGAAGGAGTAATAGGTTTCGAGCCAATGTAATACTTTTTGGGCAAAACAGTGGTGAGTAGAATGGCGAGTAGCAAATTTAGCTATCTTATTATAGCATGTTTCCAATTTTGATTGCAAGGAGGACTGCAAGTTGTTTAGGAAAGGTGCACCATAGGTTAGAGAGGATAATAGGTATGATAGTGCTAGCACTTGTTTAGTATGGAGGGAGAGGAACTTATTGTGTCTATACAGCAACTCTAACTTTTTGTGAGTCTTACTAATATTGCTTTGAATATGCAAATCAAATTTGAGGTTTTCATCGATTATTACTCCTAACAATTTAGTGTGGGTTATTAGTTCAATTTTTGTAGAGTTGAGAGAGAATATGTTTATGTCAGCTTTGTTTATAGGGGATTGTCTTTTGGGTGTGAAAATCATAGGTTTAGTTTTTTTTTTGGATTTAAAGAAAGCTGATTAATGTGAAGCCATGTCTCCATGGTGGAAAAAGCTGCTTTAGTATTTTGCTGAAGTGCATTGGGTGCAGAGCAGACTATGGTGGAGTCATCTGCATACTGGACTAGGGAGCCATATAGAGTAGATAGGCGGAGATTGTTAATAAAAATATAAAATAGAAGAGGGCCTAAAATTGAGCCTTGGGGGATGCCTGTCAGGTTGTGAAGGTAGGGGGAAATGGAATTTTGTTATTTAGTAGCATGCTCTCTGTTGGAGAGACAGCTTTTGAAACAATTAAGTGACTGGGGAGAAAGCCCTATACTTGAGAGGTGAGAGAGGAGGATACAGTGGAAGATGGTATCATATACTTTTGATAGATCTAAGAAAAGGGTGGAAACAATGTCTCCTGAGTCCATAACTTTGTTAATTGTATCAAACAAGGAAATTAGCACAATGGATGTACTGTGACCTGAGCAGAACACATCTTGTGTTGAGAAGAGAATTTTGTTTTTATAGGAGATAGCCTAGCAGTTGTTTTTGGACACATTTTGCAAGGATTTTAGAGATGGGGGAAAGTATAGCAATAGGTCAGAAGTTAGAGTTATCAGTTGAGGGGCCCCCTGTATGTAGAGGAACAATGATAGCTTTTTTCCAAAGACATAGGATTCTTGGATTGATCTGTTAATTAGAAGGCCACTGCATCAACAGTGATTTTAAGAAATTTGGCTAGAATTTTATCAGCTTAAATAGAGCAGGCTTTTAATTTCAAAAGGAGTTTTTTGATAAATGTGGTTGTGATGGGGGAAAGAGGTTAAATTCTGGGTAGGAGGACTGCTGAGAGCCATTAGGTGACAGGGTGTTAATGCTTGGGGTTGCATGACCCACAGTATGAAGGGTAATATGAGAGTTCTTAGGAATAGAATGTTGTGGGAGAGAATGAGAAGAGGCAGGTGTAGAAATATAATTCTGTGGGAGAGGTAAGGAAAAGGTAGCAGTAATACTGGCAATGGTGTCAATAAATTAGGAATTAAAGATGTTGGCTATTCGTTCAGGAGGCAAGTCAAGGTGTGGGCAGGGATTGGTTTTGGTGCCAGAGTTTAAACAATTATTGATGGAAGACCTGAATGTTTTGGGATATTTTTTTCTATTTGCTTGCTGATTGTGGAAGTACTGTTGTTTGTCTTTAGAGACAAGTTTTTTATCTTGGTTTCAGAGCTGTTTATAATAAATGAGGTCAGATGGATTTTTAGATTTAAGCCAGATTTTCAATGCTTTATCTCTAGAAGTCATAATTTGTTAAGTAGGTTTTGCTAACCATGGGACATTGTTGCTTTTGATTCTTTTTGTTTCCAGTGGGAGCTAGACTATTCAGTATAGAAAGGTGTTATTGAAGTAAAGTAAAGCATCATTTAATGGGAGGGTTTTGAGACAATTCTAGTTAAGGCTTGTCAGGATACTATTAAATGTGAGGGGGTTAAATTTTGAGAGGTTTTAGACACGTTTAATATTATGGACATCAGTGAAAGAATAAGCATGGACAGCATAGGCTGGAAGATGGTTACTAATAGGATTGGGCATGGTGCCCGAAGCTATGTATTTGGAGTGGTCTGAGACTAAAATCCAATCTAAGATGTGGCCTTCATTAGTTCTCTTATTGTACCTAGTAGTGGTGGTGATAAGTTGGGTGAACTGAAACAAATGTATGCTGGAGGGTGATTGTTTGCAGAAAATGGTAGCACAATCAATAGTCATGTCACTAAGAATAATTGTTTCATTTTTTATGTTGTAGGAAATCCAGGAAAGGATGTTTTCTAAAACTGTTTCAGTACATTATGTCCAGGATCGGATATATAGGACTATAATACAAAGTTTTTTTAGAGTGGTTGATTTCCAGAAAGGAAATCAAAATTTAGCATTTTGGAATTGAGGAATTGGTTCTTTAAATGGAGAGAAGTTGAAAGTATTGAGGCAGATGATAGCACCACCACCTCCTTTTTATTTAGACTATCTGGTCTAATTTTGCTAAAGTTTGGTGGGAGAAATTCAGAGTCCTGTACAGAAGGTTTTAACCAGGTTTCTGAACCAGCTAGGATATTGGTTTTACTGTGGGTGAGTGAGGCTTGCAACTCTGCAGTTTTATTGCAGATATTGGGAGTTTAGAGTAGTAATGTGAAGAGTTTTGGAGCTTATGGGGGTAGTATATGAGAGGGAGGAAGTATTGAAGGGTGCAGGGTTTGGGTGAATGCCTCCAGAACAGATGAGGGAAGAAAGGATATAGGAAAGTTAGTGTACAAAATGAGATAGTTTAGAGGTGACATAGTGGGTAAAATAGTTAAGAGAGTTGTGTGTATAATAAATGCAATAGTTTGTGGATTAGATATATTTTGTTGCACAAGGAAGATAATTTCTGTGATATAGGCTAGGGCTAATGCTAGAATAGGAAGTCTGAGGGCAAACTGCAATGCTAGTAATGTAGTTTGTTCAAGGTGAAAATTAGTGCAGGTTTAATGAAGTAGCATGTAAGACAAGAAGCAGCATTACAGAAAGAGAGCAATATATGTGAGAAAATAGGATACATTTGGATGGACTTTTTGGAGGGTAAAAAACTTAGAGAGGAAGTATGAAGGAATAAGTGGAGGAAGCTGATTGGCCAGTAAACAAATGGGAGTGGCTAAGAAAGTATAAAGGTAATAAAAGAGGGGGTGGGTGTGAATGGGGGTAGGGTAGGGGAGAGAAGTGAGCATGAATGTAGCAAGGGTGAATGGAGTGGGTTGAAATCCAGTTATAATGCTGTGAAAAAAGTATCAGCAAGCAGTTGTAAAAGCACTTGTCCTGCAAATGGCCAAAAGCATGAAGGTAAGGGTAAGGAGTCTAAGATACAGTATATAATAATAAAGAAGCCTATTCAGGACAGATAGACTAATTTGAGAGATTATATTATGGGAAGGGTAGCATCTTCAAGTTTAAACAGCAGACACTTGCTGTATGCGAGGAAAGAACAGTGCTAACTGAAAGGGGATACTATTGAGGTGGTAAAATCACAGAGCTGGAATACTAGCAAGAAAATTTGGACAGAGGGGAGAGGGCAGTTGAATTTAGTGTGCATGCCTCAACCACAGCACAGGTACAATATAATTAGTTTAGCTAGACAACTCATATACTGGGGACATAAATTGTGCTGATAAAATGCCTAGTGAACCCTTGCAATGTAGATGTACTTTGAGCACTCCAGAGTAAAGAGTGGAATAACTCTCCTGCAGTCATTGGATGTTGGCCAAAGGGCAGCACAGCAGATCAGTGTATTCAGAATAGACAGGAGTGGAATGACACGGTCTCTCACTAAGGTAGCTGAAAAATATAAAAAGGGTAGAGTTATCAGAATGTGTTGGAGCAGAGGTGGTTAGAGGAGAGAAACAGAGGGACAGATCTATCAGAATGGAAGTGATTAGTGAGAGAATGGAAGTAAATTAGGAGAGAAGAATATGAAGGTAAGAAGCTAGTAATAGAAAGAAAACAGACTAGGAATGTCTTACAACAATCAGAGTAGGACAGAAAAAGGCAGGGGAGCATTTGCCAGTCACAAAGTAGAGATGAGAGAGGTGAGTAACATGCAGGACAGCAGAAAACAACTGTATATTCTTAACCAGGGAACGAGCTTCAATACTTTGTGTAGCAGTTATACATGTGTGCAAACTTTAACAAACAAGCCTCCATTATAAAGTTAATCAGAACATTGCACAGACATACACTGAACTGTCTCTAAGGTGGCACAATCTCACACTGTTATAAATGCATCTGCGAACAACACAAACTGTTAATGCAGTAAGTGTGTCTGTTTCTATCATAATATTGATTAAACAGTAACAAACATGTAATGCAGTTCACTGTATCAGTTACGATCAAATCCCCCAGATTTAATAAATTCTGTGTAGGCATAGTGTAAAGCCTACACCGAAGTTACCGTGTCCATGTACGTGGTTCCCCCTCGGTAGCACGCCATACATATTAATGATGGCTCATTGCTGAGGGAGAGCTGTGGAACATGGTTATTGAACCTACATCCCTTCCCCAACATTCCACTCTCTCCTTATAAAAAAATGTGGCACCTGTCCCACAAAAAAAAGTATTGTCCCATACATAGCTCTGCATTTCACACATTTCCACTGGACACAACTAATTAGGTCCAATTTTATTTCTTAATTTTTAGTACAGATTTGCATGGAGCTAAGTGGTGCACCTAAATTAGGAGCATCAGTCAAACCTGCTTAAATGAGCTTAAAAGTGCCTTAATGATCTTATGTGTTTATCTCAGTGTTAGGCACATCTGTAAAATAACCACCCCTGCCACAGCTCAAACCCGTGACCCTGTCAACTACAACATAGCACATTAGCCCACTGGCCACTCAGATCTGAATTAAAACAAATATTTCCAGCAAAATGTAGTGATTGCCACTGACGCATTGCAAGTACATATAATAGGAAAAATGGGACTGTACCTGGGACTGTGATGCAAATACTACACAAGTACACAGCCAAATATATAATAATGGATGTAAGTAAGGCCTGCGAAAGCAGGCATACCTGTCAACTGTACAGATTGTTGCAGAATGTCCAGAGTTTTGCCCCCCATTTTTGACCCGGTTTGCATAAAATCATATTTTTTTCTGGCAAAGTATTGGCAAGTAATAAAAAATTGAGGTTCGAAAATCACAACAGACATTTCAGGTTCAAACTTCATACCCTTCAAAAAACACATGGTAATGCAAAACCTGTTAATATATCAACATTCTAAGTTTGTAAGAGCAATATTTATAGATTGTCCTTATTTATGGACCTTTGTCCCACATTTATTTATGGTTTTGTCCAGATTACTTACTGTAAGAGGTTGAGAGGTATGATAGCAGGTAATTGTTCTCTATTATCAGCAACATCTTTAAACACAAATGCTAAGGCATCAATGGCAAAGTACATGTCTACAGCTGGGACCCTGCTGCACAACAACTGCTTTTGAAAGCCATGCACATAATGATGGATGCAGAAAACTTGTGTCACAGACTGTATGTATGTATGTACTCTATGTATGTATGTGCCTATGTCTTGCAAGTACACCTGCTACACCAGTGACTCAGTAGTTCAGTCTGCTAAATGCCTGATATGTAGTATATTTTGCCACTCACAGTCCTGGGTTTGAATCCAGTGTGTTACACATCAGTTATATTCTTGTGAACTAGCAAGTAATGACTGAGTCATGCAATTGTAACCCACACAGGTTGCTGCTACTGACTTAACTGCTACCCATGTTTGCAAGTCAAAGGCCTGTAGGTAGGGACATACTGCACATATTTGTATAGCCGACTATATGCCAGCTACTACTCTGTGATTGGCACTGTTACATAACAGATGTCCCTTACGCACATGCCTAGATCAGACTGTAAAGGGTACCCTTACCCTGGCTCTGCTGTGACAACACAGCTGACACTGCTGCCTCAGTTACACATACAGCTTGCTGTCTTCCAAAGACTTCACACTCCCCTTTATGTGTCCTAGGCTGCAGCTGGAACATACACAACTGTATGTTAAGCTAGCTGCTACAGACTTACCATACCTCACACCCCCTACAACAAGGGATCTAGACATAAACATACATAAAGGGTGGGCAGGCAAAGGTCCAGAGACAGGGACATGTTTCACCATTTGCCCCTACAAAGATAGTGAGCTGACAGAATAGCAACTACTGCATCAGCATTGATATTCTGATGTGTATTATGTCTAACATTCACATATGTCCTGCTCCTTATTGATATCACCAACAATGTTTACCACTGAACTTAGAGATAATCATGGGACAATAGCCAAACATATGCAAAATTGTGGACATACCTCAAAAATCTCAACAGTGGACAGTATTTGCACCTGTCCTTTGTGATGCTGTAGTCTCCACACCTAACTAATTTCCATCTCAAAGACTAAGAAATGGGCCAAGCCCTACATGAAGGCCTTAAATATTGCACTGTGGTGCCATGTCATTGGCTAATGAAAGTGCAACCCAGCTGTTTTGGATGCAATTAGTAAGTCTGAGCCACAGATTGGTGCACAGGCAATTACCTGTTAATGAGCATTACCTGCAAAAGGCAATCAACTGCCTATGGGGAACAGGTCTGTATGTTGTTTTGCTCACACAGACAAAAGATTTGCAAGCTATTTGCAGATGAGCACTTCAAAAAAGGAGTACTTCACTCTACCAGGTATGTAATAGATGCCCCCATATAAAGGGATTCCGATGGTAGGATGGAGGTATGGGGAACAGGGATTACAACAGTAGTCCTGTCATAACTCTATGGTATTGACATGTCGGTGATACTCTGCTATCCAAAGCTACAGGCATGCCTCAAAGCTTTGAGTCAAATCCCAGCTCTGCCCCGTTACTCCCTCTTACAATGGTCGGCTGTTGTAGGAAAGCTAGTGGCATCTGTGCTAGACATAGTGACACTAAGTAAGGGAGTACACTCCAGTAACATCAAACAATGTACTGTCATTCACAACCTCTCAAGCTGTCACTGCCAAACATAAATAGTGCTGCCATTCTACAGGTGTCCCTGATTGTCCCTGATGTACCCAGGCTAGGTCACTGTTTTGTTGACATTCATCCCTCATTGATTGAGAGCTATAGCTAACATCCTTGTCAACCCCCCTACACCAGGGATTCAGTCATAGACATAAGTAATACATACTGGCCATACAACGTAAAACTATGAATACACTAACAGATATTACTGTAGCACACGTGTTTTCTGAGGGGTCTGACAGATTCCATATTGTACATCAACAACCATTAATGAATGCCCAACCGTCTGTCAGACATCCACATGTTTGTGCCAAAGGAACACAATCATGAGGCACATGTTCACAGTCTCCAAACAACTGTGTTGCGGGGATGTGAGATGCCTACAGGGAACATATACTACAGCAGTTTTGCATTGCTGTCTGTCATTCTGGCACACTGCTGTTGCTGGATTTTTCCCATATAGTTGTAATATCACTCAGCTATATGTCCAACAGTGGCTATAAGACATATTAGTGTGAGCTTGCCCATAGCAGCCACACCACAGTAGACTGCAGTGATGGGTGTAGAGATATATATAGCAGAATCTGTCACTGCACACAGGGACATACCCAGTATTGCTACTATCTTGATAATAGTCACACATGTAGTGTGTTGATAGACTGTGGGGTTTGATGTGTGAGGGAGCGGTGGATAGTGCAGGCTGTATTGGTTGTGCAGGGTCTGTACATAGTGGATATCCCCATATCTGGTCCTGTAATGTGTCCCTCTCTTGTTGTCTTTCAGGAACAATGTATCACAGGAGGCATCCTCCATTCACACCTGCTGAGAATGCTGTTATCCTGAATGGCTCAGACTGCATCATCACATTCAGCTTTCAAGGGGTCATCAACATCGTGACCAGTGTGCAGTATTGTGGGGTGAACTTGTCAGGGTGGTTAACCAAAGTGGACATCAGGACAGGACCTATGAGCAGGGCCACAGATATGCTCAAGGCCACACATCAAAGGGCAGTTGCTATGCCCGTGGATCATGCTGCCACTGGTGGGAGGCCTGCAACAGAACAACCACTCAGAGCCACAAAGGAATTCCTGGAAAACCTAGAATCGACCACAAGCTCCCAGCCATCCATCACCCCATACATCTTGGATGTGGGTGCCACAGTATCCACATCAGAGGAGCATCCAGATAAGCTTACTTTGTTCACCAGTGTAACACTGTATGTGTCATTGTGGCAGGCTCTGCATACTAGTACATGGGTGTCAGGTCTATCTGCATTTCGGGGGGAGGTTGTTTTAATGCACAGTTGTGCACACATACTCAGAATTTCAGCAATATAGGCAGTATCACATTAGCTACTGTACATGTGTATATATACAGTAGAAAGTCGATTATCCAAAGTAATTGGGACCTAGGGTAGTTTGGATAATCAAACTGTTTGAATTAGCAAAAATATAAATGAACAGGATAAAAAATGTCTAAAATCTTGTTTTTTTGGCATGCAGGAATACACTTTTCAGCCATTTCACAATTACACTGGACAATAAAGAAACATTTTTCACACATGAGCTGTCTACAAGCTAAAAAAATGTTCAGGTGAATACATACAATGTTTACATAATCAGACTTTAGGATTTTTCCTACCCAAAAGCTATGGAAGGCCGGTTCTGATAATTGACTGTTCGGATAATCAGCTCTCTACTGTAAGCACATATTGCTGACAATCCCTCTCCCTCACATTTTCATAGGTACATCAGGTGTGGCCGGAGTCTGTGGTCCTGCACCTGGCAAGTGTGATGCCATTGCTTTACAGCTTATATATAGCATATGAACATTAAGGACTGCCATTTAGCCCAAGGCCAAAGCACAAGCAGTTGACTGCAGTGCATACAATGATAGTCACAGCTGTATATTTGTATAAACACTAACACATTTGCAGTTATAGTCATGAAGAAGTCTGCAGCCGGCTAAACAGGAGCCAATGACTCCAGGATGCTTGTTCACTCACTATAGGGAGATGGTACATACCTGCGGCAGTGATACTACAGCAGGCATATCATTCTCAGGACAGGTGTACTGGGATGCCATTGCTTTACAGCTTATATATAGCATATGAACATTAAGGACTGCCATTTAGCCCAAGGCCAAAGCACAAGCAGTTGACTGCAGTGCATACAATGATAGTCACAGCTGTGTATTTGTATAAACACTAACACATTTGCAGTTATAGTCATGAAGAAGTCTGCAGCCTGCTAAACAGGAGCCAATGACTCCAGGATGCTTGTTCACTCACTATAGGGAGATGGTACATACCTGCGGCAGTGATACTACAGCAGGCATATCATTCTCAGGACAGGTGTACTGGGTATTAAGTGTAGTTCTATCACATACACTGTTATATTGTGTACCCCACAGGTGCAGTGTACACAGTGGAAACATTCACTGGATGTAGCTGAAGTGCATGTTAGAAAGGGCCTGCCTTGTCTGTCTGTGTTGTTGTGTGTTTGTGTGTTGTGCATGAAATCAGTGATGAGAAGATGTGTGATTGGTAATGCAGTTGTGGCTCCTCATCTGAATGAGTCTGTGTGGAGTACCATATATAATAGTGCAGGAAATAATGTACTGATTTTGTCTTCCTTCTCATAGGTGAACAGGGAGGGCGGTTGGAGACTGCCCCCCTCACAACCTGATGTCAGTGTCCCATTAGGCTCTGATGATGATGGTGGCCATAGTGAGGTACAGGTGAGGTTGTCAGGGCTGAATCTGTCCCCGAGGTTGAAATCCCTCTTCTGTCCCTTTTGTTCACACACACAGTCAGTATGCCACACATACCCTGTCCCCAGAGGCCACAGATATTGGACAATCACATGGTGTTGACATTGAACAGGACAGTGTGACAACTATGGCATCAGTGAGTGTAGACACTGGCCATAGCCAAACAACTGGTGAGGTCCCACACTGGCAGATTGACAGGGGCCCTTGAAGGGGGACAGCTGTCCATCCACCTCCTGTCACAGGTGTCACAGCATGGGTCACTCTCAGCATGTTTCAGCCCATCATGGAGGTTAGGCACGCACCGAACACAACACCAGATGGATGCTCAGGGTTATGGGATGCAGCACAGTCTGACATCCATGACTGCCTCCACATCATTGTTGATGCCATGGATCATTTCATTGATGTAGTGGACAGACAGTGGGCTGAGACAGTGTCTGTATTTGCCCACACATTGTCTGTACTGGAACATGTGGTTGGGGTCGGGCATCGGGCACATGGACGTAGGTCAGCAACACCATCTGCTGAAATATCACATGTCCGTGCACACACGCTCTGGTATTGGCAATACCGCCAGCGCTACAGAGGGATGTGTGCTGTCCACACTACAACATGGCAGGCCATGGACACATGGTCCTGGGTGGTCCTGTGAGGGACACAGGCCTAGCAGACAGCAGTCACCATCAGGTACTAGCACCGCATCTGATCTTGGGCGTGGTGGTGCCAGTGCCACTCCTGATAGAGTAAGTCCCTGTGTTTATGGCCAGAGATGGTGAACTGTCCTCTCTATCATGTATGGTCTACAGCTGTCCAACATACACATGTGTAGGACTAGCACTGGGCTTGATAATGTACATGCATACCCTCAAACATTACTGTCCCATGCAGGTCGCCAATAGACACACATGACACCTCTCGATGGTACATCTGACCAGCACTGCTTCCTGACTCACACACATGCTGCCAACAGTATGGCACAGCCTAGGACTTTGGTAATCCCACATCACACCCTTTTCATGTGATGATACCTGTGCCACATCCCTGCCATCTGTACCATCGATGTAGGGACATGCAAATATGTGTCTGATGTACAAGGTGACTATATTACTTTCAGTGTAGTTGTGTATTGCAGTATTGTTATACCATTGCAGGTGTTGTGGGCCATGACAAGTACTGTGTGGTGGAATGTGTCATGACTACACAGCAAACCTTGTGTATCTTAGGTGCATGATGTTACACTGGTGGTAGTGTGACAAAATGACAGGTGTATAATGGAACTGTGTATGTTTTTATTTGAGCGGTTTGAGTGGTTATTCTGTGAACACATGGCAGAAGTACAGTGGCACAGGATGGCATGGCAGCACAGCAGAAATACAATGTCAACAAGGTACGGCAGAATTTGTGCAGGGTTCACTAGGTGCATATGTGTAGAAGGTCATGTCTCGGACAATGGGGGCAGCTGGCATAATTATTCGTTCATACTTGACCTTATCACAGGGGGGTAAAATGCATAATCATTGCACACAAATAACCCATATGGGTATGTCCATAGTGATAAGAGGGGATATATCTGTAACCACATACATGGACACACATACACACACACACACACACACACACACACACACACACACACACACACACACACACACACACACACACACACACACACACACACAGCCACACACTTGGTCGGTGGGAGTCTAGAACCCCTACCTATCTACTATTATATGCTATAGCTCACAGTAGTTATCACATGTGCCACGGAGTTTATCTGATTTTTGGTTGTCAGCTAGTACTCTTAAGGTGGATGACATCAGCAGGCCTTTGGGGGAGGGCATTTACAGACCAGCAGCTAGTCTTAGGCCCATAAAATGCATAATCATTGTATGGAGATTGCCCATTTGGGCATGTCTGTAGTGCTGCAGATGGATACATGTATACAGAGACACACACAGAGTTGGCTGATGTGAGATTAGAACCCCTATCTATCTAGTAGTACACACTACAGCTTGCAGTACTTATTGCATGTGTCATGAAGATTACTTGAAGCTAGACTGTCTGTAAGTTTGGCCCTCTGTCCCCCATTTTCTCTGGCTTTGTCCATCTGTCTTGTAGTCACAGACTATGGCATTATGGCAGGCTGTGAGACTCCAACCATAGGAGTAACTCACATGCAAAAGTTATAGATGCTGCCAGCTTTGAACCATCAACACCATCACCCACACTAATGTCCTTTGGCCAATCAACCAAACTAACCACCAGAGAAAGAGGTTTAATTCCTCACAATATCCATAGCATACAGATACATACTGACCCCTGTTTTGTGCATAAAATATGTGGGCAGGTTGTATGTCACAGCCCTGGAAATGTGTGGTCTGCTGATATATCCTTGCAAACATACTCTGATACTGCAGTTGTATGGGAACACAGAAGTGCTGGGGGTAGGGGACTATGACATTGATAGTCATGTGTCTGTCTTATGAACCCACTGTTTGGCATTTCCCTTGCATAACACAGTGGGGTTTCCAGCCATATGGCCTAATGAATAGTATGGGGCACTCAGTACTGGACAGAGAACCTGTTGTCCGAAGTGGCTGTTAGATCTCTGCAAGTTGCCCAGTAGCCCACTGTATTTCCTTACATACATGCAGCAAGTTCATTCATATTCTATCATAATCTAGTACACTGTCCATTTCTTGTATAGGAGAGTAACTTACCTTGTGAATGCAGTGGTTGAGAGACTTGTGTTTTAGGACTGACTCTATCTGAGGCACGCAGGACACAGCCAATACATGGTTACATACAGGTTGTGTGGTGTGGCTAGCATCCTTTTTACTATGTTTTCAAGTTGGAGTAAGGTGTCAGTCCCTAGAAACCTAGGTTGTCAACGCACATGCTATACATTGCCTCTTGGCCAAGGCCATGGCATACTGGGCATGTCTACATCTGCCTTCAGGGACAGACTCAGGGGGGTCCTCCTCTGAGTCCCCCTGTGGGTGTGGCTGTGAAGACCTAGGTACTGGTACGGGGTTGTGTGCCCCTTCCCTGTGATGATTCTGCCACAGCTCTTTCCACAGGTTCATATTGTGTAGCATTGCACATACTGTGAATGTCTGTGCACATATGGTTGGAGAGTACTGCAAGTCTCCACCAGATATAGCAATGCACGAGAAACATGACTTGAGCAACCCAAACACATGCTGTATGATGTTCCTAGTTTGTGTGTGCCTCATTATGGCATTCTTAGGTAGGTGTGTGTTCATTTCCGATGGGTGTCCTCAACCACAGTTCCAGTGCATAGGCAGCATCACCCAATAGATGGCCGTACGGGATGTACCCTCCCCCCCGCAAACATCTGGTACAGCTGTGATGTGTGCCAGATATGGGAGTTGTGATAACTGCCAGGGCTGCTAGCACAAACATTCATGATAATGCCGTAAAAACTGCATATGACCTAGCAGTGGATGGAGTGATATCCCTTGCAGTTGACATAGACTCTACCCTCCTCACTGGGCAGTGCTCTGATGTAGACATGAGTGCAGTCTATGGCACCCAGTACCTCAAGGTAGTGTGCTACACAGTAGAAGAAATGCATACTGCTAGCCCTCTCCTCAGGGGTGCAGGGTAAATAAATGTGCTCACTGGCATGTGTTTGCATGACATCCAGGAACTGGTGGAGTACTCTGGATGCTGATGCCTCTGAGACCCCTATCATGTCCCCAGTTGGTCTTTGAAAAGTACCTGTAGCTAGTATCCTAAGGGCTACACATACCTTTGTTTCCACTGGGATAGGTTCCCCTCTGTTGGCTCTAGGTCTGAGATGAGGGTGGCAGAGCTAGGGGAGCTTTTGTAGTATGTCCCTGTTCACCCTATAGAGTTCTACAATCTCCAGCTGATGCAGCTTGCGGAAGGTTACCCTGGGCCTGAACATTCTTCTCCTTCTCAGTCTAGGCCTATTGTCAGCAGCAGCACTGACCTCAACATCTAACACATACAGATGTAGCAGAGCTGCAGCAGCCCATAGCATTCTCTCAGTTAAAATTACCCAGTCTGTGCTCCAATGGTATAGGGTATTGGGAGGGAAATCAGATTGTAAGGTATGTGCATATGTTATAGTGCTCTGCTGCAGATGCAGCCTGCGTGATTGGCTAACTATCATGCATTCCACCTGCCAAGTACATCACTGAGGGGTTGGAATGGCACAGTTTAAGTGGAATAAGGGTCATCAGTAATTTATATATGATTGGCTTTCTTAGACAAGTTCTTTTTTTTTCTTTTTTTTTGTTGACTGCCTTCATTGCTAAGCACTGCTAAGTGGCGCACAAACCCGTGCTGCAGGTATAAACAATGCTCAGCAGTCAATAGACACACCCCCATGAACGCATGGTCAGCACACCTCAAACCATCTTAAACGTGTCCCAAAGATAAATAAATCTTAGTAGCACTGGACTCACCCCCTCTGGTCAGCTCAGCAGCGCAACAAGCAAACGGGCACTGCTGTGCTACAATGTGTTTAAAGAAATAAAGACACACCCCTTTTTGATGTCAGCTACCTCTTCTGTGAGCACCAACATGGCTCTGGGGCTACACGGGTTTGATCTGCAGCCATGGATACCCTTTTTTGCTATTCAGTAACTCCAGCTCATTTGCATACAGATCCGAACACGCAACCTGGATACTACATTATTCCAGGACCTTCCTCCTTAGCAACCAAAGACATCTACAATTGTACATACTCCATACAAGGCCCTATAATGCATTATAGTCACATGTTTTATTTTTTTTAATTTTTATACTCTTTAATATTTTTTTTTTAATAATGGCATGTTTGCACACTGCTGTGCACTGCACAACCATAATATGGGTAATTAAAATTGTATTTCAAATATTTTTTCATTACCTTTTAGATGCACAGGGCATAGTTTTGCTCATATCTATGTCTGCTTTGCTATTCCTGACCTTCTGACAGGGCTTTTACAACCCCTGTTCACTTTTTAATTTCATGTACATGGAATTTTTCTGTGTACACTTCTGACACAAACACAGGATCTGCATGACTACCTCTCTGCTTGCTGGATCATTCTACACCCTCATTTGAATGCAACTCACCTGCTTATGAGGTGATTTGAATGCTGCAAACACTTCTGTGTTGGCATGCTCGTGCACTCCCCTCATCTCTGTTTACTAGATCGCATATCTGCTTACTTCCATGTAGGCTCCATGCTACTATGACTACACGGAAAATTAATCCATGCAGGTTTTATTAAATTCACCCTATAGTCTTTACACACTCATAATCATTAAAAGATGCACAGACATTATACTTAAGCTAAAGAGGACATGCTACGCATGTCACAAAGCAGACGGCGTAACCTCGCTGGATAGTATAGTTAAGAATAACCTAAGGTCAATGCAACTATGGGTAAGGGGTGTATCCATAGTTACAAGTTAAAAGCAACAAAAGCTGCTTGATAGTCCCTAAGCAAGGCTAAAACTAGATACAATAGGGTATGCTCCACATATGTACAAAAGAGATTACATGCAGTCAGTAAACATTCAAGAGATATCAATATGACACAGATTTACAGGCATGCACACTAAATCTCAGAGGGTACAAACAGGAGTTGCAGAGGTCAAAAGCAGTGTGGAATAAAAAGATGGCATCCATGTCTATCAGGACACTATGAAGTTTCAGGAGAGACTAATTGGGAGAGAGGGATGCGGGAACTGGGAGTGGAAAAGGAAGGACAGAGAAAGAAAGAAATGCAAAACTAAGATGGACAGAGTGAAACTCAGATACAAAGCTGTGAAAAAAAAGTATCACAAAGCAGTTGTAAAAGTCCTTGCACTGCAAATAGCCAAGAGTATGAATGTAAGAGTGAGTAGTCTGGAGTACAGTGTGCAAAAATAGAAAAGTCTATTCAGGACGAAGAGACTAATTTGAGAGATTAAATCATGGAGAGGGTAGGGTCTTCAAGTTTAGACACCAAACACTTGGTGTATGTAAGGAAAGAGCAGTGCTAAGTTAAGGGGATAATATTCAGTTGGTAAGATCACCAAGCTGGAATACTAGCAAGAAAACTGGGAGAGAGGGGAGAGCACAGTCAACTTTAGTGTGCTCTACCAGAGTACAGGTACAGGCAGACAACTATATAATAAGATTAGCTAGATAACTCATATACTGGGGACATAAATTGGGTGAATATAATGCCTAGTGAACCCCTGTAATGTAGATGTACTTTGAGCACTCCAGAGTAAAGCACAGAATAGCTTTCTTGTTGTCATTGGATGTTGGACAAGGGGCAGTACAGCAGACTGTCATTTTCAGAATAGGCAGGGGTGGAATGACATGAACTCTCGCTAAGGTAGCTGAAAAATAAAGAAAGGGTAGAGTTATCAGAATGTGTTTGAGCAGAGGTGGTTAGTGGAGAGAAACATAGATACAGATGTATGAGAATGGAAGGGATTAGTGAGAGAATGGAAGTAAATTAGAGAGAAAATATGAAGGTAATAAGACAGTAATAGGAAGAAAACAGAGTAGGAAGGTCTTACAACAATCAGAGTATGACAGAATAAGTTGAGGGTGCATCTGCTAGTTACAACTGAAAGATAAAAGATGTGCGTAAAATGCAGGACATCAGAAAGTGAGTGTATATTCTGAACCAAAGAACGAACTTCAATACTTTGTGTAATAGTTATACAGGAGTGCAAACTTAAAAAAAAGCCTCCATTATCAAGTTAATCAGGACATTGCAGAGACATATACTGAACTAACTCTTAGGTGAGCATGTACACATATTGTTATGAATGCATCTGCTAACAACATATACTGTTAATGCAGTAACTTTGTCTGTTAGATTCAGAATATTGATTAAACGATATCAAACATGTAATGCAGTTCACCACATCAGGATCAAATAGTCTTTACAGGCTCATAAGCATTAAAACATGTACAAACATTATACATAAGCTACAGAGGATATGCTACACATGCCATGAAGCAGATGATGTACGTCTTGCTGGATAGTATAGTATAGAATAACCTAAGGTTGATGCAACTATTGGTAAGGGGTGTATCCGCAGTGACAAGGTAACAGCAGACAAATGCCACTTGATAATCCCTATGTAAGGCTAAATCTAGATATAATAAGGTATGCTCCACATAAGTACAAAAGAGAATATGTGCAGTCAGTAAACATTCAAGAGATACAATGTGATACAAAGTTACAGGTGTGCAAACTAAATCTCAAGGGATAGAACAAGGAGTTGGCATTGCAGAGGTTGAAAGTAGTATGGAATAAAAAGATATGTGTCTACCAGGACATAATGAAGTTTCAGGTGAGACTAATTTGGAGAGGGGGAGGTGGGATCAGTGGTGATTACTGGGACACCAGGGATATACTGCCAATCCAGCTAACTGGAAATTTATAAATAATTATATGTCACTTGAAAATATTAATATGATTTATATAGAAATGTGACACTGCCAGCCCAGCTATCTGCAATTTTGTAAATAATCATATGTCATTTGTGAATAGTAATATGATTCATATGATTGTCATACAAATGGGCAGCCCAGTGGTGCGGTGGTTAACATTGTCACCTCACAGCAAGAAGTTTTCTGGATCAATTCTCAGCCAGGGTACCTTCTGTGTGGAGTTTGCATGTTCTCCCTGCATTTGCATTGGTTTCCTTTGGGTACTCCAATTTCCTCCCACATTCTAAAGGCATGCATTTGGAGCATTTCTCCCCAGGCCTCTATTGAAAATAGGCTCTGTCCTAGTCAGACTCTCCTGGTTAACAAATGTTAAATAAATAAATACAATAAAATAAAAGTGTAAGAGAACTGTATGTTATGTACTGAGCTTCAAGAATGTAACCATAGTGTACCCTACTGGAAAAGAACAGAAAAGTATATAAATTATATACCTGTGCAAATGTATGTTTTAATAGTAGAAGCTGGCCATATAGAGTTAACTTGCAAAACTTCAAGAAAATAAGTTGAAAAGTAAAGTGTTTTATGATTGTGTTATCTCTCAGCAAGCAGACCCAATGTCTAGAGCTAGAGGTTTTCCTATTGTCTTGAAACAGAAATAATTACTACGTTTCAAATGTAAAAGTGTTAACTGTTTTACGACTTCCAGTTCTGAGCAAACATCTATGAAATATGTATTTTTCACACAGAAATGTTACATTTCATTAAGTTTCTGTTAGTCTGGTAACTGGAGGCAGGTGACAAAGAGTGATGTCATCTGACCTAACCCAGCAGTAATGTTGATTATTAATTTAAGAACTCTCTCAGAGAAAGTCAGTGCATTTTGTATGCTGTCTTGGACCTAGCATGAACATCCACTCATCTGTATTTGTCTTGCTTTGTAAATAAGTTTAGGGTGCAGTAATTTATTTTAGATATAGATAGGAATATAGTAAAGATTAGCTTAGATGTTTTCTGTATTTATTTGAGACTGTCCTGCAATGTCATTTTAAAATATTTCTTGTGATTTTGAACTCTGTAATTACTGTGTTGATTGTGTATCGTCTTGTTATTTTCTTATGTATTATTAAATATATTTAAACCTATCTTTGTTACTGGTTTGTTTTGAGATGTATGTATTTGGTTACACTGCACAGGCCACTCAAATAGCCTTGCAAGTCTTGGTCACACTTACCATTTGGACAATAGTAACAATACACGGTAGGATTGGGCACCCTTTGTAAGGGCCTTAGAGTAGCTGATAAGTAGTGGTTCGTGGCAGTGATAACTACCTTATAGTCGAGGCACTTTGTATATAAATCAAATCAAATCTCAAAGTGTGTGTGTGTGTGTGTGTGTGTGTGTGTGTGTGTGTGTGTGTGTGTGTGTGTGTGTGTGTTTGTGTACCTGGGCAGAGACACAAAGCACTGGTTGGACAGAGAGGGTGCTGGAGGTTTTGGCTTGACCACTTGGCTGAGATCTTAACTATATAGCTGTGCTAGCTGTGCCAGTGGGGAGTCTTACTGGGGATCTGGAGAAAGAGGCAGAAACTAACCCCAGACTTGCTGTAATCTCTGTGTGCCCTTAAGGGAAATTGAACTTTATTGTGTGTTATCCTCCCAATGTGTACATCCCTCACTGGTGCTAGTGGTGAGGATTGAGGCTCCTTGATTACTGGGCTAGTGCAGAGACATCACATATTAATTGTTTGGCAGTGGTGGGATATCCACATCACATATTAATTGGTTAATAGTGGTGAATTAGCCACATCAGATATTAATTGGCTTGTAGTGGTGTGGATACTGAATTCTTGTATCCTGTGTACAGTGGTCACTGAATGTGTTTGTGCTCTCAATCAGCCATGCAGTGAACATTCAGAGTTCATATCACAATTGCTTTTTTTTTTTTTGTTAGCTTAGTTAGTCAGGGAGAGCAGGCAAGCATGTCAGCAAAGGAGTATGGCAAGCAGACAAGGAGCCAGTTGGCTGAAATGTCCTAGGCTAAAGGACTGGTGCATGCCAACTTGACTAAAACAGACATGATTGCAGCTTTAGTCACAGCGGCATCACAGAATACCATCCAGGAGGACAATCAGACTGGCTGTGGAGATGTACAACTCTCAGAAAACGGACAGCTCAATCTTTCCACTGAGGACTTAAAAATCCATCTGGAGTTAGAGACTTGAGTTGGAGGGCAAGTGTTTGGAAATAGAAGCAGCAAAGAAAGTGACACATTTGGAGGCTGAGGAAAATGAGAAGCTGCGATGTCTGCAGGCTGAGGAGAATGAGAGGCAGAGGTAACATGAAAAGGAGGTGCTATCTCTTCACCAGAGTCATGGAGGTAACAGGGAATGGAGTAGCCAAACCTCAGAAGCAGCAAAGGTCAGTAAATTTCTTCCACAATTTACAGAGGGAGATAATTTTGATAGTTTCATGCATATGTTTGAGAGGGTATGTAAACAGTGAATGTTGACCAAGGGGTCTGGGTATGGTTCCTGACCCTCATATTCCATGGTAAAGCTGTATCTGTTATCTCCAAAGTGTCTAATACTGATTGTTTGAATTATAATGTTGTAAAGAACTGTTTGCTAGAATGTTTTAAGTTAACACCTGAAGCTTATAGAAAAAAATTTTGTGAGCATAGATGCAAGACAGACGAAAGTGTGTGTGAATATGCTGCCGAACTTATCACTTATTTTCATAGGTGGGTGAGTGGATATCTGGCCTCCACCTTTGAAGGGCTGGCAGAACATTTGGTGAGGGAGCATGCCCTTAGCACTTTACCTGAGGACATGAGAATCTGGTTAGTTGACAGACAATGCATTACTGCTGATGAGTTGGGGAAGAAGGGAGACCTATACCTACCAAGCAGGGCATCACTGCACATGAAAGGGATACCCAGTGCTGCTCATGGGTCTAAGGGAACCCATGGTGGGCAGCCCAGATTGCCAAAACAGACTCTACCAGTAGCAGGATAAGCCACTAGTCCAGGTACATGTCCAGGACCAAGAGTTAAATGTTTGAAATGCAACCAGTGGGGTCATGTAGCATATAGCTGCCCACAGATGCAAGGTGGGGAACAAAAGTTGGAAAGCCAGTAAGTGGGAATGACAAAATGCCAACAGTAGGTTGTCTCGAGACAACAAGGGTACCAAACTACTACAAGAGGTTATATCCTTTCTTAGTGAATGTGAAAGAGGCCATGGCTAAGAAATATACAGCTTCTGACCTAACCATTGTACAGAGTACAGGTACAAGGAGACAACAATACAATTAGTTTAGCTAGATAAATCATATATTGGGCACATAAATTGCACTAATATAATGCCTATTGAACTAATATTATGTAGACGTACTTTGAGCACTCCTGAGTAAAGAGCAGAATAGCTCTCCTGCAGTTGTCAGATGTTGGCCAAGGGGCAGAACAGCAGACCGGTGATTGCAAAATAAGTAGGGGTGAAATGACACTGTCTTTCACTAAGGTAGTTTGAGCACTTCAAAGTAAAAAGTGGAATAGCTCTCCTTTAGATGTTGGATGTTGGCCAAGGGGCAGCACAGCAGATTGGAATTTTCTAAATAGGCAGGGGTGGAATGACACAGTCTCTTGCTAAGGTAGGTTGAGCACTCCAGAGTAAAGAGCAGAATAGTTCCCCTGTAGTCACTGGATGTTGGCCAAGGACCAGCACACCAGACTGGTATTTTCAGAATAGGCAGGTGGAGTGACACCATCTCTCACTAAGGTAATTTGGGCACTCCAGAGTAAAGAGCAGAATAGCTCTCCTATAGTCATTGGATGTTGGCCAAGAGGCAGCACAGCAGACTGGTGTTTTCAGAATAGGCAGGGGTGGAATGACATGGTCTCTCACTAAGGTAGTTTTTCAGCACTCAAGAGTAAAGAGTGTAATTGCGTTCCTGTAGTCGTTGGATGTTGACCAAGGGGTAGCACAGCAGACAGGCATTTTCAGAATAGGCAGGGGTGGAATTACACAGTCTCTTGCTAAGCTAGCTTGATAATTCCAGAGTAAAGTGTGTAATAGCTCTCCTGTAGTCTGCGGATGTTGACCAAGAGATAGCACAGCAGACTGGCATTTCTAAAATAGGCAGGGGTGAAGTGACACAGTCTCTCACTAAGCTAGAGGTGTGCACATTAAATCTCTGGGGGTAGAATCAGGAGTTGCTGTTGCAGAGATCGAAAGTAGTATGGAATAAAAAGATGGCATCCGTGTCTACCAGGACACTATAAGGTTTCGGGTGAGACACAAATTATCACTCTACTATTATTTTGTGATGTCACAAGCATGTCAAAAATTAGTTAAACTGGCTTATGTAATTCTGTGATAAGTACAAACAACCTACAGCCCCCTTCTATATTTGAATCTAGTTACTTTCTGAAATTAGTACTACATGTTCTTAAAATAGCAAAACAAAATCTCTCTACATTTCTTTCTTTCTTTCTAAATCTACAAGTTCTGTACAAGCAACAACCACAATCAGTAGTACATCTTATGAGTCTTTCAGAACTACAGGTAATACTAACCATACAAAAAGTAAAACAACATACCAGAAATATGTGTGCTGCTGTCAATGGGTACAAATTGCCCCTGACGATATATAACGTGAATGTGCTGTGTTGTTAACAGGTGATCAGTCCCTAACTTCTCAGAAATCAGCAGTAGTTATTTTAAAACCAAAAAATGTAATGTTTTATTATTCACATAGAGTAATATGAATGCTATGTGACACTAGAGATCAGTTTTGTTTGTTATGGCTAGATAAACCCAAATTCTTGAAATAATAATAATCATAAAGCACCTAGTGCATAGTATCATATGGAACTACTTGCTTTTAATATTGAGGAACAATTTTTTTATACCTTAACTTGTTCTCTCTAATGGAGCTCTGGAAGTCTGCATTGTAATTTCCAATGGACAGAGCATAATCTTTTTGATAATAATCAAATTAAGTCCTCATATTTCAAACAAATGGTCCTATCTCTGGAACCATACAGGTTACTAAATAAGTGCAAATGGTAAACTCTTCAGCACAAATTATTTTTATAGTGGTAGCATTTTTTTCTGTTCTAGAGCACAACATTGATTTTATAAGTCACAGTAAACACAGTAGCTATTAAATTTGTAACATTTTGGAAACAACTTACTGTATCTCAGCAGCCTTCATAGTTACATGTATACTGTCAGCAACATTTTGTTTTTCTATCTGGGAGCTTTCATACAATGCTAAATAGCTCTGCCTGTGCTACTTGGTTGTCAAGATGTTTAGAAAAACATGAAATTCATGACAATATAAATAAATATTATATGGAAAACAATTAATACCTCTTCACCTGCACTAGACAGAAGTCAATATTACTCCAGTTTGTTTGCCATTATGTTAGCTTTAAGGTGAACTTTTTTTAATACATTGTATGTACTAGCATGGTTTTAGAATTATTAATGCATATATGAACAATCAGTATTTGATGCCTAAATGCATCAGTAGGTTGTAACTGCAGAAACACCTGAAGATGTCATTCGACTGTAATGAGGTCAAGTGGCCTTACCCACTGGAAGTCTTAAAATATTGCAAAGTAGTGATATCACTCACTGCAAGAAATGTAGTTCAATAAACTCAGATATTATGCATCCCTGCAATTAAAGTAACATATATTAAATAGATTTACTTCTGCAGCTTCTTCAAAAAAAATGTACCTTAAACTTCAAATGACAATAATTGCATCCTTTAGATCTGGCTGACATAAATGCATAATTTCTCATTCACATATGTTACACAATTTATATACTGTTATGCAAAATACATTTGACAACTATATCTCTTTCATTTTTTATACTGAGATACATTCAAATATGGCATGTCTCAATTCACAAACTAGTATATGCAATGGCAAAAGTTCAAAGTGACCACTAGAGGTCTCCACAACTAATTAAAAAATGCTTTGACACCATAGTGTTCTATCACTGATTTTACGAGAAACAATCCTGTAAAGCTATGTCAAGTTTGCTAATTTAAAAATATTTTTTTTACAAAACTTAAATAATTATTATCTAGATCACAATCATTATTTTCAAGTTATCATTTTAATCCTATGGAGGAAACGTTACATTTAGGATAACTTCCTCACAGAAGTTCAAACAAAGCATTATTCTGTTTATAATTCCTGGTATCACTCTAAAAATCAATAACCTTAGTTCTAAATGCCTTATTCCTTTTTTCTACATAAAAACAGACTGCCACATTTACAGATTACAAGGTAAACAGCAACCACAAATTGACAGCAAATGAGCAGACATAGCATAGACTCCTTACATTTCATTCCCTCTTAAAAAAAAAAGTGCATGCTATAGGTACAGTGAGCTGTAATGTGTAATAGTAGATAGGAAGGGGTTCCAATCTCACATCAGCCAACTGTGTGTGTGTGTGTGTGTGTGTGTGTGTGTGTGTGTGTGTGTGTGTGTGTGTGTGTGTGTGTGTACAAATATATTCCTTACAGCACTAAGGACATGCTCATATAGGCTATATTCATGCAATGGTTATGCATTTTATGGGCATGTCACTAGCTGCAGGCCTCTAAATTGCCCTCTTTCACATAAGCATAACTGATCTCTGCCACCTTCTAGATTTGTAAGTTCAGAAAACCCAGGTGACACATATCAAGGGTAGCACATCTTGTCACAAAGTATGAATACATGATTACTCTGACTGCTCCCATTGTCCCTGATACACTGTTGTACATATATGCACTTTGGGAGCCATGCACATATACTGCCATACCTTGCTGCCATCATATTTCTGCTGTGCCTCTTTATTGCCCCTGTGTCCATTGTTTAACTCCTCAGACTCCTGGAACAGACACATAGATGGGTCCATGACACACCTGTCATTCTGTAACACTACTGCCAGTCTAACATCATGCAACAAAGATCCAAAAAGTTTGATGTGCTGTCATGATACATGCCAGCATACAATAAATGTAGTGGCCCACAACAAGAGCCACAGCAAAACAATATTGCACTGCACAAGTACATGTAAAGTAATATAGTCACCCTGTGCATCAGACACATATTTGTACTTCCCTGCCTCGATGGCACAGATGACAGGGATGTGGCACAGGTATCATCACATGCACAGGGAGTGGGGGTGCCAGAGGCCTAGGCTGTGATAAACAGATAACAGCATGTGTGTAAGTCAGTAAGGGGTGCGGGATAGATGGGCCACGGAGAGGTGCTGTGTGTGTCTACTGGTAACCTGCATGCATCAGTGGTGTTTGAGTGTGTGAATGTAAACAGTCAAGCCCAGTGCTAGCCCTACATATGTGTATGCTGGACAGCTGTGGACCATACATGGAAGAAAGGACAGTTCACCATCTCTGGCAATGAACACATGGACTGGCACTGCCAGGAGTAGCACTGGCACCACCATGCCCAAGGTCAGATGCAGTGATAGACCTGATGGGGACAGTAAAGTGCTAGGGCTGTGTCACCCATGGGACCACCCAGGACTAAGTACCCATGGCCTGCCAAGTCTTGGTGTGGACAGCACACTTCCCTCTGAAGGTACTGTCACTATGACACTGTGACTGTGCATGGCCATGTGGACTCCCAGCAGATGGTGTTTCTGACCTTCATCCACATGTCTGACACCCAAGTCCAAACAGATGTTTCAGCACAGACATTGTACGGTGAAAGACAGGCACTGTCTATCCACTACAGCAATGAATTGATCCAGGGTGTCCTCAGTGCAATGGAGGCAGACACAGATGTCACACTGTGCTGCATCCATAACCCTAAGCATCCATTTGGTGTTGCATTCAGAATGTGCCTGTGCCTCCATTACAGACCAAAATATGCAGCGAGTGACCCATGATGTGACACCTGGAACAGGTGGTGGATGGACAGCAGTCCTCCTATGAGCACCCCTGTCAATCCACCTGTGTGGGACCTCATCAGGTCTCTGGCTATGCCCATTGTCTATACTCACTGATGCCATGAAACCCAGAACTTTGAACTCTACAAGGGAGCAAACATCCAATCTTTATTTAAAGGCACAGTTCTACAGTGAAACACTGCGTAAAGCATATAACTATCACCAGTTTGAACTAGAAATCACTGTACAGTGAGGATCAGGAAATTTACACTTTTCTCACTGTAATGCAATCTCGGAGTTGGTATAGATAATTTAGGGGGTTTGGGGGGGGTGCAGCCCCTCACATGGGGGGGTGCATGGGGCTTGCCCCCTGCAAAACCAGTGATAGTTATTTGCTTTAAGCAGTATTTCATTGTATAACTGTGCCTTTAAGTCATGATCAGACATCTGTTCACTTGTAGAGTTCAATGTTCCAGGTTTCATGGTTTTAAGCTTTCAGTTATGTGGAGTTTTGCTGATGTTGTCTCGTTCTTATGAAAGTTGTTTATATGGGTCTTCAATCTTGTGAAGTAGTCCCATGCATGTGTGTGTGTGTGTGTGTGTGTGTGTGTGTGTGTGTGTGTGTGTGTGTGTGTGTGTGTGTGTGTGTGTGTGTGTGTGTGTGTGTGTGTGTGTGTGTGTGTGTGTGTGTGTGTGTGTGTGTGTGTGTGTGTGTGTGTGTGTGTGTGTGTGTGTGTGTGTGTGTGTGTGTGTGTGTGTGTGTGTGTGTGTGTGTGTATGTATATATATATATATATATATATATATATATATATATATATATATATGTATATAGGTCTACTTTGAAACATCTAAAACCCATAACATCTAATTTCATAACACTGAGACCAGAACATCTAAAACCCAAAACATCTAAAACCCATAACATCGAATTTCATAACATCTAACACTACAAATCATAACAAAATAACATCCTCTCCACAGATAACAACACCAAACTACCAAACACACTTTTTACTACATTTATGCAGGTGGACAATCCCCCCTGCACTCCCATTTGGGGGGCTCTGCCCCCCCACCCCCGTAAATTAAATATACCAACTTCAAGATCACACTACAGTGGGAAAAAGTTACTTTTCTAACCCCACTGTATAAAGCCCCCCTGCAGAAACGTAGCAAAAAGTGTGTTTGATAGTTGTGTGTCATTATGTGTTGTTATATCTGGAGGAGATGTTATTTTCATGTGATTTGTATTGTTAGATGTTATGAAATTCAATGTTATGGGTTTTAGATGTTTTGGGTTTTAGATGTTCTGGTCTCAATGTTATGAAATTAGATGTTATGGGTTTTAGATGTTTTGAAGGGGACCCATATTTTCACATATATATATATATATATATATATATATATATATATATATATATATATATATATATATATTTATATACTAACTCTAAGATCTCTTTGCATTGAGGAAAAACTCCAAGATCAGAAATTTCAAAGTTAGAATACCCTTGGTGTTCTGAATATCACTTTAATTCATACTGCTCTAAGGATTGCACTTTCAGTCCTCAAACAAAGAACTGTAGTCAAGTCAAACTAGTCAGAATTTGTTCATACACTAAAGAGCTAATGTCAGATCAGACTCAGCAATGTTATCATTATTGGTATTATCATCCACCATGCCATAATCAGTACGAGAGTGTCCTAATGTCAGGACTCTTAAGGGTAATGTAAAGAATTCTATATCCAATAAGCAACCATTGATGAGATGCCCTTATCACCAAACCAGGGCTCTGCCATCATGGTCACATGATTTGCCTATGAGCCAGTCATTACGTATTGCTGTTACAGAATGGTGTCTATGCAAAAAGAGGTATCTTTACATTTTTAAAATAATAGAATTATATAATAAGCACTCCATTCCCAGTCTTCTATCATATTCCAAGTGAATTAGAAAACAAAACGGATTGCAGAAGAATTGCATTACGAAAGAATAAGAAGTGTTTTTCCTCATAAATAGTCTTCAAAGCAGTTCAGTGTTAGGTAAATCATTCCAATTGAGTATATTCTAATTATCTGAATTCTAAATCATCTAGAAGCATATGGGAAACATTTTGTGTCTGGTGTTGTGAAAGACACCTACTGGGGCAAAGAAATAGGAAAACTAGTTTGGTCAGGCTGTCACACAGGGGGTGAATTTATGCATCTGTTTTTTTAATTGACTCCTCATATTAGAGAACCAAACTATATATATTTTTCCACTTCAAAGAATACATCAAAAGCATCTTTTTAATGGCTCAAGAAGAGCATGAATTGATCTTCCTATATTTTGTTGTAGAAGTCTCATTAAATTATATGAGCTGTATACACCTTCTGTAGATCTTTGCTGCACTCTGCTACTTTAATTGTTCATGACAGGAATATGGTAACTGATATGCAAAGCAAACCTATAATATTAAAGTAATGCATCTTCCTTACCTGGTTGTTGTGTCTTTCGGCTTTTCCCGGTTAGGGGTCGCCACAGCGGAACTCCGGTCCATTAATGATTGGTAGTTGATTTTTCCAAGCCGAGTTACCAGCCCTGACGCACAACCTTCAATGAAGGTACGCCCATTAATGCATGTCTCCATGCAAAAGAAGCTCTAGCTGAGAATCGAACCGGACAGCATCTTACTGTGAGGTGACAATGCTACCGCAGCACCACCACCACGGCATCTTCCTTACCTGGTTAAGAGAGTTAAATGCCTATACCTTCCTGTAGTTTATAACATATTCAGCTGGAGATGCTTATTTAAATAAGTCTGTGTAGGTGTGTTGAGTTTTTCTGTAGGTTTCTCCCTGGAGAGCTACGTCTACCCCAAATCACAGAGGAAGATGTCTTAGTATTTTTTACTTCATTTATATATTGTTCATATTTATAATCAACTTAACATGCATCTGCTCTATGTTTGAATCAGATCTTGCTTCATACTGGTAGTTACAGCATTAAGACATTAAGAAATATCTATTTTGTATTTTCTGAAACAAACATCTTGCCTATGGGAAGAGTTCACACATGTTCTCTGATGTTCTATGCACTGCATACCAGACATAATACAGTGATGTGTTATCATCAGTTTTAAGAGACTTGCATTTTCAACATCTGTGTTGAACATTTGTCAGTAGCTGCTCAGCGCAAAGCACAATGAAAAGACCATGCATTCGGGAATAGCTTCATGTACCATTAATTTCATCAATGTCTGAGAATCTCAGGTCAGGTACGTGGTACCCTGGAGTCCAGGATGTAGCTGCAGGAAGTGCACAGAACAGGGTGCCTCTGTGCACTTTACAGCATAGTGCAATAGGTGTCTGAAATGGACCTTATTTCTTCTGAAGGTTTCAGAGCACTGCAAGCTTGTTACCCATGTTGTAATAAGTAATGGAAGTGTTTAGGCAGTAGAACTAGAATATGGGACAGCTGGATGTGACTCCAAACTATAAAATGCCAGAACATATTCATTGTGGTATAGATAGTAAATGTAAGTGGCACACAGCACTGCAGAAACTACTACTCTGATTTACAGCATGATAAAGAGACTCAAGAGGTAGGGAGCCACTGATTCTTAATACATACAGAAGTCACAACTTCCCCTTGCTAGGTATGAATTGTTTGGAATAGCATTGCTTAGTAACTCATAGCATTGCCTCAACCCATGAGAAGAATGGAAGGGCTGAAATGGAATAACACTAAAGTTGCTGGACAGTGGCTATAGATATATGACAGTGATGTATAGATACAGCAGCAATGTAAGGGCTATGAAAGAAAAATACACAAGGCCACCTAGTGTTATATAGTAAATGCAGAGCTATGTGCCATGTACCACAGATACTACTGAGGACATGCAGACATCATTTGGGACCAAAGCAGCATAGTGTGACAAGCATGATACAGCAGTATCCATATAGTGAAAGGCACTAGCTGTATTATATAAAATGAGCATTGCAATTTATTTTTTATTTTATTTTACATTTGTTAACTGGGAAAGTCCGACTGGATACATGTCCATTTTCAGCAGAGGCCCGGGGAGAAAAGCTCCATGTTATCAACGCATTTAGTAATAACAACATAACAGTGTTGATATTTAGTAACAAATAATAATGTAGGTTACAAGATGTTTAAAATGTAGCAATTCAGCTATTTATAAAGTTTTAGTTAACAAATTAAGGAGAAGCAAATGCAGTTTGTAACGTGTTTAGGAAGTTAACAATAAGTCAAAGATAAAAGCCATCTGTAGGTTACTAATAGGTGAGACATAAAAAACAATTTCTTTGAAGCAATAAATTCACAGAAGACTTTCTTTAAGTAGGGGAGTGTCTGATAGTTAAGCATATTAAGATAGAAAGCAAGGAAGATAAGAAAGAAAAGGGTTTTTAGGGTGGGACTTGTTTAGTGTGGGCTGAAAAAATAGGTTGTAGAGGGAGGAGATGGTAGACACATCTGTGAGTTAAGACTAATAGTTAGTTATTATGTTCTTGGGTTGGTTGGGGTTTTGATAGGATTAATAAGTTAGTTACTATGTTTTTGGGTTAGTTGGGGTTTTGATAGGAGCACAACTAATTTTACTGGCTCAGTGTCTTTTTTGTTTAGTTTAGTTGGAGTTTAGACATGGTCATAGCCAGAGTTTGTGCATGTGTGTCTTTAGAGCTTTTTTGAATTGAGGCAAGGAGCTGTTAGAGGTTATATGTGGAGGAAGGGAGTTCCATTTTTTCCTAGTAGAGTTGGAGAACAAAGAATCTCCAGCTGAGTTGTTTGCTTTGGTTGTTTGTACTAGCATTCTGCTGGATGAGCGGAGGGTTGTTAGGTTGCTATAGGGGGTGATAATTTTAGTTAGAATTGGGGTACTGGTAGGTTGGTAGAGGATTTTATGAAGAACTATGAGTTTGTTATAGTATATTTGATTGGGTAGTTCTAGCCAAGCTAGCTTGTGAAGATTATTACAATGATGGGTTCTGTATGTGGAGCCTGTGGCAAATCTAGCTATTTTGTTATAGCAGCTGGTGATTTTGTTGAGGTTTGATTTAGATAGATTAGTAAGGATGGGTGAGGCATAGAGAAGGGAGGAGAGAAGATGTGTGCGAGCTATGGTGGTTCTGGTAGTTAGGGTTAGAAATTTCTTTATCCTATACATGGATCCTATTTTTTTATTTACTGTTTTTATGGTTTTGTCTATATGGGCATTGTAATTCAGATTGTTGTCAATGATTATGCCTAGTAGTTTGGTGTTCGGTTCAGGAGAAATTGTTGTCCCATTGTTTGAGGAGACTGTAAATATTGGTGGTGTTTGCTTTTGGGTGGGGGTGAAAAGTAATAGTTTGGTTTTATTTGGGTTCAGTAGGAGTAAACGATTATTAAGCCAGTTTTCTACTTTGTTAAAGGTAGACTGGGTTAGGGATTGTAATTCTGCTGGAGTAGAGGCAGTGCAGATTAGTGTGGAATCGTCTGCGTATTGTATGGAGGTAGCCTGTGGTATAATTTTGGGCAGATCATTGATGAATATAGAGAAAAGAAGGGGACCTAGAATGGAGCCTTGGGGAATGCCGAGAGTCACAGGTAGAAGGGGGGATAGATTATCTTTTCACAACACAGCTTGTTGTCGACTGTTTAGGTATGAGTGGAACCAGTTACATACTGATTTATCTATGGACAGTGAATTGAGAGAGTCTAAGAGTAAGCTGTGATTGACCATGTCGAATGCTTTAGATAGATCGAGGAAGAGGGCAGAAGAGAGCATATTTTGATTGCAGTTGTGATTAATTGTGTGAGAGAAGGAGAGAAGAGCAGTGGTTGTACTGTGGGCTGGTCTAAAACCATGCTGGGATGAGGCTAGGAGAGAGTTGTGGGTGAGGTGGGCTAATAGTTGTTTCTGTATGCATTTCTCCATTATTTTGGCTAGGGGAGATAGAATTGCAATAGGTTTGTAATTTGAGAGTTCTATGGAGTTCCCTCCTTTGTGAAGTGGAAGAATGTGTGAGATTTTCCAGATGGATGGGGATGTAGGATTCTTGGATAGTACGATTGATTAAGATGGAGATAGGGTATGCTATTACTTTAGCGGCCTTTTGTAGGAATTCTGCGGGAAGTTGGTCGGTTGCAAGGGTGGTAGGTTTTAATTTTTTCAAGTGAAGATTTGATATAGTCTGTGGAGATCTAGTTTTAAGGGAGAGGGGATCATATGAGTAGGTGAGGTAGTGGAAGAAGAGGAGGGAGATAGATTATTAGCTAGGGATTTGACGGTTTCAGTGAAAAAAGTGTTAAAGGTATTTGCTACTGATTCAGGGGGTAGATTTAATGTTGATGAGGGGGTGGGGGTAGAAGATTTACCTGGGTGGAGTAGTTTGTTCAGACCTGACCAGAATTTCTGAGGCTGATTTTGGTGTTTTTGCTGTAAGTTGAAATAGTAGTTTTGTTTGTCTAACATAATAGATCTTTTAGCTTCATTTCTAATCTGTTTGTATGTTATGTGGGCGTGTGGGGATTTGGTGGCTCTCCATGAGGTCCATGCTCTATTTCTAGAAGTAAGTTTTTGTCTGGTAGTATAGGTTAGCCATGGTGCTGTTTTATTTTTGGTTCTAAATCTACGTTTGGGAGCGTACTTGTCTAAGATGGCTAGGAAGGTGGTGTTGAATTCTGCGACTGCTTGGTCAAGGGGTAGTGTTTTAAGTATGGCTCATCTGCATAGGCTTAGATCAGATTGTAAACTGTTTAGGTTAAAGTTTTTTGTATACCTGTGGGTTATAAAGGTGGTTTGGTGGGGTATGTCTTCTTTTTTTCTCAATATGTAGGTTAGGAGGTGGTTGCTCATATCCTCGGGTAGGGTACCTGCTTTGTACAACTGAGGATTGTTATTTATTAGGATCCAGTCTATAATGTTTTCCTTTTTGTTAGATTTGTTGATTCTGGTGGGGGTAGTCATAGTTTGGGAGAAACCATGTAAGTTGATATGGGTGGTTGGGAAAAGTGCTGAACAAGTTGTCCAGTCGATGTTGAAGTCTCCAAGTATGATTGTTTCTTGGGGTGAGAGGATGATAACCATTGGAGTGTGCTTTCTAAGGAGTTTATGTTATTACCTGGAGAAATATAACTACATACTATGTTTATAGCTTTGTTTTTGTTGAGTTGAATTCTTGAGATTATTGTTTCGGTGTTGGTAGTTACTTGGTCAGGGGGGGTGTTAATTGTAGTTAACTCTAGAGAGGATTTGTATAGGATGGCTACTCCACTTCCTTTTCTCACTTTATGGTCAAGTCTTATTATATTGTAGTGGGGGGGTAATATTTCATTGTCAGTGATAGTGGGTTTAAGCCAGGTTTCTGTGAGGCAGAAAACATCAGATGAGTGTATATCTATGAGTGCATGCAGGTGGTGGAGTTTGTTATTTATACTTCTGATATTTAGGTGACAGACTAGAAATGATTTTGGGGCATTATGTGAGCTTCTTATGTTGGTAGGAGTTACATCTAAAGGGTTATTGATGGTTGGTGAGTTTGGGCCAGGGTTAGGATGGATGTCACCATCGGCTATGAGATTAAGTAAACTTTGTATGAGTTTGGTGAACATTAGTAGAAGTTGGTAATAGTTTTTAGTCTTTGGGTTGTAATGGATGAAGTGGTTTTGGAGCTGGACTATTGAGGAAGTGAGGTTGTGTTGAGAGAGGAGTGTGTGTATGGTAGTGGATTGTTGCACTTGATGTAGAGTGTTGAAAATTAGGCAGGCAGTGGAATTCATAGGCAGTGAGGAGATGAAGTATAATGAGTGGGGGTATGAGGTAGTACAATGGTTTATGTTTAGGAGATGAGGAGGGGGTTGGTGGATACATGGAAGGTATGGTAGTAGGTAAGTTTAAGAGAAGTGACGGAGGGGTTATAGAGGAGGTAGAGTGTGGGAGAGTTGGGAGTAGGAGAGGTGGGAGTATGGGAGATGCTGTGGGATTGGATTTGACTGTGTAGTAGGAGTGGCCAGTTATTTGGGGGAGTGGATAGTAGGAGTGGTCAATTAGTCAGGGGAGTGGTTAGGGTAGTATAAGTGTAGGAGCAGTGAAGGTGGGTGGTAATTGGGGGCAGGGTAGGGGAGCGGAGTGAGCCCAAAGGGTGAACAGAGTGGGAAGAGCCAAAGAAGAAGAAAAAGCAGATAAAACAATCAGTGGAGTGCTGATTTGTTTAAGTTGAGAGTTTTTCAAGGAGATAATACTTTGTACATATGAGAATGTGTTGTTTAAGGAGGTAAAACTTTGTAGAGTCGAGAAGTATATAGGAGTAGTGGGGTAGGATTGGGTCTATCAGATAGCAAAGTAGGAAGTATTGTGGTTGTTTGAGAGAAAAATAGTACAATGTAGAATTGTAGAAGTGGGAAAAAGACCTGGGAGGAGGGAGCCACCTAGTGGGTGCAGATAGTACTGCAGCTGAGGCTATTCACAGGGCTTGCAGTTCTAAATGTTTAGGCAGGTTAACACAGGGGTTGATTAGAAGGTTATTGAGAGTAGTTGCTCTGTTGATTGTGAGGGAGAAGGGTTTGGCTGCCGGCTATCCTGGCTTTGGGTTTTACAGGTTACACATAGGGTGAAAGTAACAGTTGTGTCTTTAGGTAACAGACAGTATAAAATGTACTTTCTTATGTCCTTTAGGGGAAAGAATCCCAGAGAGGTTTGGTAATGATCCTTAGCTTGGGGTGGAGGCAGCAGTCCTAGACAGGGTGTGAGACCCAAGACCTAGTACAGGTCAATCGGTGGTAGTGACAGGTGGGAACGCCGAAGGCAGGAACACACAGCAGCCTGGGGGTAACTGAGGGATTCAGAAAAAAAAGGTCAAAATTGCGCTCATTACCCATCTCAGAATACTACCATGCATGTGCATTTCTTTTGGGCCTGGCACTCTATGAATGAAGTCATAAAGCATATATATATATTTTTAATACTGTATGCCCAGCTGGGCAGCACTGCTGTCACTGTAACCCGCTGGTGTATATGGCACAGTTGCACACCTCCTGTACTGTAATGGCAATGACAACTATAACTCTGTATGGCTGATGTGATGTGGACGTAGTACATCTTTTATGAAACTCAAACTATTAAACTATTTAAAATTATACTAAGGTAATGTACAAAGTCCTCTGCATTTGGTTATCTTTTATAATTCCCTCTCTTATGGTTCTCATTGCAATTATTTTTTTCACTTACATGCCTTTATTTTTCTAGCCAAGTACTCATCCAGCCTGCAGGGACTGTTAGGCTTACAGCTATTTGTATTAGTGTAGGCATGTATTTTGATCACCTTAAGGATTACAGGAGAGGTATTCGGATTGTATTGTTATCATCATTTTATTTACAATATGATGCATTGATTAATAATTCAGGGATGTAATTATTACTTTTTTAAACAACCATTTGTGCCTAAGACAGCATTCCATAGTACAGGTTTGTTTTCCAGCTTGGCATTGATTGTGTTCGTCCCAGCACATGTCACAAAAACAGGAGCAGGCGTTCATAACCCCTAGGTGAAGGACTGAAACTTTTGCTTCCCACTGGTTATGTTTTCTGCTATCTCCTGATGGGCTACCTTCTCCTCCCAACTTGGCTATGATTGCCCACTTTTCTTTCAATCTCCATTGATCGAGCACTTACCACTTCATCATCCTGAATGGTCTTAAATCTGAAATTTTGTATATAAATCAGACTGTTTTACTGTTTAGTTCTTTCTTTTATTATGGAAATGTTAGAATAAAGTTTTCTATCTACTCACCCAAGCATTTCTGGTCCTTTTGATATGGATGGAGAACCCCAGTACATGTTAATTCATTTGTTCCATTGTTAGACAAAAGGGTGTGAGGAAGTCTGATGTTCCAGTGAAAACATTCACTTTTTTGTTTAGGTAATAACATTTTATTTAAATCATGCCATGAGTAGATTCCAATATGATTTTGTCTAGTCTTGTTTTTTCCAGTTTTAATGAAATGTCTTTTACATGATCATAAAAAGAATGCAGTGAGCTCAGCTATTTCTATATCCTAACAATGAACATTGTCAAAGGTGTTACTACAATGTGCTTCTGACCTGAATGTGTACTTTTTTCCTATTAGTAGCTTAAATACATAAACAAAAATGTATCAACACTCAATCCATTATGTAAGTAAGCATCTACAGGATACAGGGCATCAGAGTGCTTCACTCAGTGGTGTACAAAATATTATTAATGATATCCTGTTACTATGCCTGGAATTTCCTTTGCCAGTATATGCACATAAGGGCTGTTCCAATCCTTCCTAACAATGCAGGCTTTCTTTACTTCATAAATACCAGTCTTGGGGATACCCATGTCCAGAGGCTTATATAACATCTCCTATAAATCATGACAAGCAGAAAGTGAATAACAAATACCAATTTCTTTGTGAAAACTGAAACAAAGTCAGAAATAACTAACACAACTTGATTCTAAGAAAAAGCACTAATTGCAACGAGGACACATCATAGCTTTGTCTACTGCATATTTCTGAATATCCTCACCTTTTTGTCACATAATATTTCCTTAACAACTGGCAACATTAGTTATAGCCTGACAGCCCCTAAAATCTTTTATATATATTGAGATAAACGAAATACATTGGCAACTTGTTAAATAGAGTTAATGATCAAGAGCTAAATTCACTTACCAGAAATAAATACTATCACCCAATTAATTACATTTTACAGGATCTCTAATGATTATAGACTTTAACTTTGGAGACAAGATGCAGAATATATTAATTTGATAAAGAATTGTTGAGAGAAGAGTATTTATTTTGCAAACCCCTGAATTTGTCAAAAATACAAAACCATTAATGGATTTAGACATCCAACAGGTACATTGATATGCAGGGGAGAAGTGTTTCACAAAGACTTTAGTTCAGTCAGTGTGCGCTCAAGGTATTGTGATCAGTGGAACTGGATGCAGTGAAGGTTCTGTTGATTGTTACAAATACAGGGGTGAGTCACAAAGGTAAGTGATGTGTATACCATCCTGTAAACATCACAGTAACATTTTTGTATTCAGAAAAGGCCCTAACATGGTGCTGCATGGTGTTCTAGAAAGAGGACTTGCAGCACCATGTAGAACTGGCTTTTTGGCTGTGCTGAATTCTAATGAGATAATATGGGGAGAGGCATATGCTAATTCGCCATGTGTTCTCTCCTCTGGAACTACTTCTAAGAATGCAGTTACATGTTGTGCAATTCAAGAAATTGCTCAGCTCTGTAGATCTACACAACTGGCCCCACGATTTTGTAGTAGTGAACAAGGCCAAAAGATCATGCTTAGATACTAAACAAAAATGCAGTACAGGTATCTTGAACTGAGGGGTGATGGTAGACACCAGATACTTCTCTTAACTAAGTGCCATAACAGCACCAACAGCAGTACAGGGATTGGGCATTGAGGGGAACACCAGGGATTACTCTAAACATAAGTACAATAATGGTACTATCGATCAGTCATACTACATTGAAGACATAGTGGCCCTTCAGCTAGTACATGGACTGTGGAGGTAGAAGGAACCACTCGATAGGGTAGGACCGACAAGTCAGGGAAAGACATAGGGACTGTGGTGTGTGTGTGTGTGTGTGTGTGTGTGTGTGTGTGTGTGTGTGTGTGTGTGTGTGTGTGTGTGTGTGTGTGTGCGCACGCATGTATGTGTGTTTGTGGGAGAGTGACTGAGAGGGTGAGAAGCCAATGCCTACACAAGCAGCATCTAATCAGTGTAATAATCAGATCAGCAATGATCTGCACATTGCAGTAGTAACTGATTTTCAGAATTATGCAGATTAGCCAATAATGATGCATTTTCTCACTGTGGCTAACATGTCTCTGAATTGCAAAATACAGTGTCATTGGATCAGTGTCTTTTTAGATTGCACTATACCCTTTCATAAATTCCTGGGATAATCTTATTTTGATAAGTGAAAGACTTAAGTCAATTAGGATTTAACCATTCTCCATGTGCCATATTTAAAAATGTTCCTACAAATGTAATCAAACCACATTTAAGTGCAATACCAGGTCAGACAACCAAGATACATAGGCCAACTTTTTTGGCAAACAGTGGGATGCTTAATGATTAAGGTAAAGATGATTATATTTATGACTTACCTTCACTAATATTCTGGGTTGCAATGGTCTCCTTTATTTGCTTAATCATTTCCAACAATGTCACCTTTTCCTGCTCTAGGGTGCCTGCCTGTTCTCTTAAGCTGTTCACCCTGTAAAACACTAGATTCAGTTAACTATGAAGACACTGCAGTTAAGTAACAAGTAACTAGCAGCTTTATATATATTGTATGCACATGATTTTGTGTGTGTGTGTGTGTGTGTGTGTGTGTGTGTGTGTGTGTGTGTGTGTGTGTGTGTGTGTGTGTGTGTGCTCTGTTTTACTAGTCTTCTACACTGCTTCAGCTGGAAAGCAGTTACTCCTAGAATACCATTACACTTTATGTGGTGTCATCATGCCAGTAAACAATATATGTTTAATATTTTCTGATATATAAAGCTGAGCAGACCTCATAAATGTTAAAACAAAGAAATATACAAACAGACTGAATGTAATTAAGAAGCACTCATCAGATGTTGTGAGCCATAAAGGTTATAATAGTTACAGGCGTGACAGACTCCATTCATAATCATCTGTGCAAATTACCTAAATCCTGCTTATCAGAAATTAAAGCCATTAATATAACTCACTGACACTAGTGTATTTATTCCCCTCTCAACTGCACCATTTTTGACAGTATGTTAATTTTTTTAGCTTTTCCCAGTGCCACACAGCTTGTTTGATTTGTGACCTGGTACTATGGCTCCCGGAATGGGATTAGGGTGCAAGGCTCAGTTCATTGTCATCTAATCCTGACATTACAAAGGTGCTGCAGGAGCCACACTGCCATGTCTGAGTCAGGAGTTACAAAAGGCATGGGGAAAAGCAATCGCAGTCATTCCTGAAGTAGAATGAATTACTTTTGCTGATGTCTGGAGTCTCTAAGGATTTGATGAGGGTGGGTATCATACCTCTTAATTTCTTTGCTTGGGAATTCTGGAAAAACTTAAATATTAGTCTAATTCATTTAAAAAGCTGATAGCACAACAGGTGTTGCATCAACATATATTTGTTTAACAATAGCAAGTATGACACTCTGATGGATGGTATTATTAACTGAATACAATTTCAGTGATGTACCAGAAAGCCAAAAATGTTATGAGGAGCAGGGCAAAAATATAAGGCAAAAGCAGGTACATTCAATGAAATAAGGATAGTTGAGAGATATGCTGACTGCAATTAGCTAGACTATTATGATGATATTCTTTAGTCTGTCAGATGTAAGAGCAGCATTCATTTCATTAGCTGACTACGTAAATGAACATAATTTTACCTGCACTTAATGCTGCTGATTTGCATTCAGATATTATTCTCCTGATAAATATTACTACATTGCATTACCTTCCAGATTACCAAGATGCATCTTTCTAATCCATTAAAGCTTCATCTGTACTCACTCGTTCTATGTAAAATCAGCACACTGAGCCAAAATGGATTAATGACACCTTGAGTATTTTTTTGAAAGTTTGTGTCTTATGGTTAATTATTGTGTAATTAAAATTTTGTGTGGAATATTTTTTCAGCAGAATGCCATAAACAATTGGACTATGGTTTATGTTTGTTTCCTGTTTACAATTTATAAATGTAAAACAAAGATATTAATGAAGCTGGTGTTAATAAATCAAGTGATGGTTAAATCCAGGCACATGAATTATTTTTCTTTTTAAGGGATTTTATTGAATTTATAAGTTTGAGATGACAGCATTTTTGTCCTTCTCTATTTTTCTTTATCTCTCTCTCTTTCTCTTACTCTGTCTCTCCCCCAGATGTAATAAATTCTGTATAGGCATAGTGTAGGGCTTACACAGAAGTTACCATGTCCGTATATGCTGTTCCCCCTCGGTAGCACACCATGCATATTAATGATGGTGCATTGCTGAGGGAGAGCTGTAGAACATGGTTATTGAGTCAGTGTATGGAATGTGTCACTAATTGTTTCAGCAGATGAGTAATGCACCCCCTGCATTGTCCAAGTGCATGATAGCAATGTATTTATTTATTTTTTTAAAGTTTGCATGGTGTGGCTCGCACCAAATGACATGTGCCAGATATCTAAAAATAGGAACTGGATACATTTAATTTATAATTCAAAGGTCATGTTTAACCATTGCTCAGTGGGCTTGTGCAGTGCAGTACTTAGCAGTGCTTAAACTTAGTTTAGAGGTATATGTAAAAGTATAGCAGCATTCCCCATATCCATGCAGCCAAGGGGATAGGGTTATGGATTTATGTGCAGTAGGTGTGGGGTTTGAATACAGGGAGAAAAAATTAACCAATTATTTTTGAAATATAAATTATGCCAATTAGTTTTAAATCATTATCTGCTGCACTTTGCTATGTTCTGCTAAGCCTTGCTACGCCATGATAAGCACTGCTTAAACAACCTTTATTTGGGTAGTGCTTGTCATTGCTTTGCTGTGCTTAGCGGGTTTGTGCACTGCTAAGCACTGCTAAACATCTGCCAGTTTAAGCACTGCTGTGGTGGTTTGCACAGTGCCAAGCGCATGCTGTGATTTTAAAAATTGCCCAGTGGCATGTAAGTGTGGAAAAACAGGCTATATTAAGGGAAACAGGCAGGAATACAGCATAAATAGTTGGATTTTGAACTGTGCAGGAACTAAGGCAGGTGCTGGAGAGGGTGCATGCTTCCGGGCACAGTAGTGGGGCATTCTGGAGTACAGGGTCATGGTTGAATTCCTGGTGAAAGACCATGATGACTGGCTGCTGCAGGGGCAGTTCTAGGGCTCAGAGTGCAAGGTGGAGGCCTGGGACTGGCTGACATAGGATCTCACCAGTGCGACAGGTATCCCCCACACAGGTCCATCACCACTATGATGACCTGAAGCATTGAAAGGGGGCTCTTCTGGACACCTAGGTCTGTGAAGATCAGGCTGGGAATGCCCTATAAGGTTGTAAGTACTGTTAGCATTGTTTTACCAATACCTAATCTGAATGTTTGATAGACAGTTATGCATAATGGTGTGCTTCTCTCCCTACAGCTGCAGAAGAGACAGCTCACAACCTATAGCCCCAGTCAAGGCGCTTGGCCAGGTTGTGCTGTGAGTGTGGTGAGTACCGATTAATTTGCAATCTATAGTCAAATAAGCAAGAAAGAGTAAAGCATTTACTTCCAAAAGGTACATACAGTAAAAATCTGTGTATTGCAATGAATGTGGACATAGGCCTGTACTGCAATTAGTGACTACTGCCAACTATAGTGCAATAAAAAGGGAAGACTAAAGCATTAATCCTGATAGTGTAAATGAAATAAAGTTTCTACTGCAATAATTGTGGAATTACAACTGTTTTGCAACACCTGCATTATATCAACTGCTGTTTAGTAAAGACTCAAAACTATGCCATTAAGTGCATGAAGGTACCCCTAATAAAGCTGTGTTGCACCATATGTGTTGAATTAGGGCTGTTTTGCATGACATTGATTATGACAACTGCTTTGAAATAAAAACTCAAATGAATACCACTACCTGCCTCACGGTATAGCTAATAAAGAGTGTTATGCAATAGCTGTAGATTCTCAGCTGTAGTACAAAAAATGCATTATGACATCTGTTCTGCAGTAACATCTGAAGCAATACCACTAAAACCCAAGGAATATTGTGTATATCAGGATTGTCTTGTGTTAACCATTGCAATTCAGCTACATGGATTCATGCTCTGAGGTATGGTGCTGCAGGCAAGTATGACAGTGTAGACTGCAAATATACTATAATCTGCAACTGCATATAGGTGAGCTAGCCAACTCAATAATCTGATATGATTTGTAGACTTCACAGATATATCCACCCACTAACAGTATATTGTGTACACCTGCATTATATGTAGTAATGTACAGTTTACCTAGTATCTCTGTCATGCAAGAATCTCATGCATGTGTGTTCAACTGTCACTGCAGTCTACTATAAAACTGTAGTACTATTACCAGGTCATATTTTGTTTCCAGGTGAGCTCTAGGCAAGTATCAGCCAGTCAATAGTCAGCAGTTGCTCAGTATCTCAGTTTGTTAAACGCTGTGTCTCAAATACAGTTTGGCACACACAGACCAGGGTTCGAATCCAGTGCCATATAGTAATAAATATTACTGAATCAGTTTTGTATTGAAGACAGATGTTCTCTCCACAGTAATGATAATGCTGGTAAATGGATGAAGTAGCCCCTATTATGAGTAAATAGTGTGTGCGTTCAGATGTAACAGACTGTTAAGAGCACTGACCAGGAATGTGATAAGACCTCATAACATAAAGGCAGAAAGTACAATAGTAATAAAATAAAATAAAATGTGCACCATGGTATGGCTGTATACCTTGAGTGTTTGTGAAAGTTTGCTGAAGTTCTATTCTCATGCCTGCCAAGGATGGCATAATAGTTGTGTACGCTCTGTACTGTACACATACATGGCTCTCAAGTGTCATGCTGTCACTGACTATAATTACTGTTGCGTAATCCCTCTGTCACAGATGTATCATCAACATGATTAAGTCAATAGCACAGTCACACTACATCAATCCACAGTACACCTTGGTAGTGATATAGGTACACCTGATGTGTAACTGTTCTCTGTAGATGTGTACTTTTAGGTGTTACTGCTTGTCCCATACTGCCCCATGTGAATTGCTACAACAGCTACAGGACACTGTTAAACATAAAGGAAGGACAGACTTGTAGAGTATATAGCAGTACCATTATAAACTGTATAGCCTACTATACCAGTATTAATGGACTGTATTCCACTCTTTCCCCACCACTTATCTTCATCTAAATTTATTATTGTTATACATTGTACTGATTGGCTAGACAGAGGGACTGAGCTAGGAAAGATGTGCAGCAGGTAAAGGCGATAAAGGATAATGAGGAAAACATACTCACAAGTGAGGAGAGTGTGTTGAGGAGATGGAAAGAGTACTTTGAGGGGTTGATGAATGAAGAGAATGAGAGGAAGAGAAGGTTGGATGATGTAGGGATAGTGAATCATGAAGTACAATGGATTAGCAAGGAGGAAGTAAGGATAGCTATGAAGAGAATGAAGAATGGAAAGGCTGTTGGCCCAGATGACATACCTGTGGAAGCATGGAGGTGTTTAGATGAAATGGCAGTGGAGTTTTTAACAAGATTGCTTAATGAAATCTTGGAAAGTGAGAGGATGCCTAAGGAATGGAGAAAAAGTGTTTTGGTACCGTTTTTTAAGAATAAGGGTGATGTGCAGAGCTGTAGTAACTACAGAGGGATTAAATTGATCAGTCACAGCATGAAGTTATGGGAAAGAGTAGTGGAAGCAAGGTTAAGAAGGGACGTGATGATTAGTGATCAGCAGTATGGTTTCATGCCGGGAAAGTGCACTACAGATGAGATGTTTGCTCTCAGAGTGTTCATGGAGAAGTAAAGAGAATGTCAGAAGGAGTTGCATTATGTTTTTGTAGACTTAGAGAAAGCATATGACAGGGTGCCTAGAGAGGAGTTGTGGTATTGTTTGAGGCAGTCAGGAGTCTCAGAGAAGTATGTAAGAGTGGTAAAGGATATGTATGAGGGTAGTGTGACAGCGGTGAGGTCTGCGGTGGGAGTGACAGATGCGTTTAAGGTGGAGGTGGGATTACATCAAGGATCAGCTCTGAGCTCTTTCTTATTTGTAATGGTGATGGACAGGTTGACAGACGAGATCAGACAGGAGTCCCCGTGGACTATGATGTTTGCAGATGACATTGTGATCTCTAGTGAGAGTAGGGAACAGGTGGAGGAGACCCTGGAGAGATGAAGATATGCTCTAGAGAGAACAGGAATGAAGGTCAGCAGGACTAAGACAGAATATATGTGTGTGAATGAGCAGGAGGATAGAGGAATGGTGAGGATGCAAAGAGTAGAGGTGGTGAAGGTGGATGAGTTTAAATACTTGGGGTCAATAGTTCAGAGTAACGGTGAGTGTGGAAGAGAGGTGAAGAAGAAAGTACAGGCAGGATGGAGTGGGTGGAGAAGAGTGTCAGGAGTGATTTGTGACAGACGAGTACCTGTAAGAGTGAAAGGGAAGGTCTGCAAGAGGGTAGTGAGACTAGCTATGATATATGGGTTGGAGACAGTGGCACTGACAAAAAGGCAGGAGTTTGAGCTGGATGTGGCAGAATTAAAGATTTTAAGATTTGCACTGGGTGTGACGAGGGTGGACAGGATTAGGAATAAGTATATTAGAGGGTCAGCCCAGGTTGGAAGGTTTGGAGACAAAGCCAGAGAGGCACGATTACATTGGTTTGGACATGTGCTGAGGAGGGATGCTGAGTATATTGGGAAAAAGATGCTAAGGATGAAGTTACCAGGTCACAGGAAAAGAGGAAGGCCTAAGATAAGGTTTATGGATGTGGTTAGAGAGGATATGCAGGTGGTGGGTGTGACAGAGCAAGATACAGAGGACAGGAAGAAATGGAAACAGGTGATCTACTGTGGTGACCCCTAACAGGAACTGCTGAAAGAAGATGATGATGATACATTAGTTATGGTTTATTATTAACATATGTTGTTCTCTAAACTTTATGTTGGGGCATGTGTTTTATTATTGTTATGTATTACAATGGTTGCATATTAACATATCTTGTTGAATTACTGATGTTGTTGGCCTTATGCCATAACTGTTACTAGCATGCTGTTAATATACTGACTGTTATGTTATTTATTGTTGTGTTCCATATAATATGCATTGATATCTTAATGGGATATTTGCAATGTTCTGGCATGCTGTTATAACTAACAAAATGTTTTGGTTATAACTAACCTATAGACATTGTTATACCTCTAGCACCATAGCACGTCAGATTAGGCCGGTTCATGCTGATCCACCTACCCTGCCTCAGCCGGTCATGAATTAGGATCCTAGCCCATCTGGGACCCAAGCAGTTGGTACCTGCTCTGCTGGCCCTGTGCCACCTTCGGGTGGAACCACCTCAGGAGATGAGGCCCATCCCCCTTGGCAGCAGTGATGGAGGGGCAGTAGTCACCCAGGATCAACTACCAGCTATGCTGCACAGGATGTGCATAGAGGTTATGAACAATTCCTGCACCGGATTGAGGGCAGATTCAACAACCTGGTGGGGCCTGGTGACCCTAGCACCCAGCCTCTAGCAGAGCCACCTTCAGGGTAATGAAGGAGCAGTGTTGACTGCCCATGAGTGGGGAGCTGAGTCATGCTGCTGCCATCTGGGGACATATGCATCTCTGATTCCACAACACCCTCCCCCTTCAAGGTGTTTACCTCAGTCATGTATCACACACTGCCCCTGTATACTGTCTTGTCTGTCTTGTCTGTCTGCAAATACATCCTCTCCTACCCAACTAACCTCCCCACGTGTACCTTCATCCCTTCCCCATAGGTTCATATGTTCATAGGTGTGTACTAGGCTAATGGCCCTGGGGCCTTTACAAGCCTAGCCATAGGATTACCTTGGCATCATGCCACCTGACCTTAGTTCTCAGTGCCTTTGCTGAGTAGAGCCACTGGAGTGATCCCCGGGGTGAATTTTCTATTTCCCATCCACTCATCAGATTTCTCTTGAAGAGGGTCAGTAAGGTGCTTTGCTTGACATGTATGGAAAGTCAATTACATAGCATGGGCAGTCTCCGGGTTATGAACCTGTCCCTCCAGTATGTTCTGTTGATTGTGGTAATGAGGTTGAGGTCTCTGGAGCATGTGGTGCGGATGGATTGGGATTTCTTTAAATGTAGCATTTCTAACAGAGCTGGGTCAGACATGGCTTTGTAAGTCAAGCAGAGATCACCTCTAAGTAGATGATATGAGACAGAGAATAGTTGGAGTTTTTTGAGTCTGTCCATATAGGACAAATTTTTAAGGCCTAGGATCCCCTTTGTGAGGTACTTTTGTGGCCTCTATGGTTTTTGCAGGTGTCTAGTGAGGTACATGCCAAATGGGGCGTTGTACTCAATGATTGGCCTAATGAAGAAAGAGTAGAGGGAGACAATGACCTGTTTTTCCTGGATACAAAACTCTTAGTAATGAGATGAATGAGATGTGCCACATAGAAGGACTTTCTGACCAAAGTGGGAATGTGGTGATCAAAAGAGAGGTTTCTGTCAACCTGTGCTCCCAGATCTCTTATAACACCTTCTGTGTTCAGTGGACTACCATCAATGTGGTAATTCATGGAAGCTGGGTTTTTCCCAAAGGGAGTGTTGACACATTTTTTTCATTGAGCTTAAGGCCATGGTTCTGACACCAGTCATTGGTCTCAGTGAGGCCATTCTGTAGGATGTCAACATCACTTGGGGAGATAATAATAGCTCTCAACTTGCAATCGTCTGTGAACTTTGTCAGCCTGACTCGCTTCGTCTTGGCCTGGATTTCAGAGAAGTAGATACCAAACAGGAGAGTACCCATAACCGAACCCTGTGGGACTCCACTCATGACTAGTCTGCAGTCTGACTTGCAGTCAGCTACTTTCACATTGTGGTCTCTATCTGTGAGCCAGTCTGCAAACCACCTAGTGATATAGGGGTTGATGCCTTGCTTAGTGAGTTTTTCTATGATTCCTAAGTGGGGAATGGTATCAAAGGCCTTGGCCAGATCAAGGTAGGCTGTATGAGCCAACTTGCTTTCATCCACAGCTCTGGTGACTGACTCAAAGAAGTCAACCAAGTTGAACAGGCATGATCTACCCTTCACAAAACCAAACTGTGTGGGATCCAGAGTTTGGAGATTCCCTTTATCCTTGTTTATTAGGTCCATGATGATGCATTACATAGCTTTGCATATCAGACTTGCCAGGCTAATGGGGCAATAGTTCCCAGAGTCTGTAGTTGTTCCTCCTTTGTGGAGAGGGATGACTGTAGCAGGGCACCATTCACTATGGACAAAGCCTGAGGTGAGGCTGTGACTGAACAGGACACACAGGTGAGATGCCAGTTCACTCCATAGTTCATGTAGAACACAGCCAGGGATATTGTCATGTCCCACAGAAGCTGTATTCTTGGCCTTGGATAGTGCTGTTTTAACCTGTGCAGCAGTAATACTGGGTGCCTGGCAGTCTACTGGTATTGTGATTGGTCCTTTGGGTGGAGGGGTAACATTGACACTGAATCTGTCGGCCAGTATATTGGCAATATCTGTTGGCTTGGTATATAAGGTACCATTGTGCAGTAGCTCACAGCAAATCTGGGTATTGCCGTGGAGATTCCTTACATAACTATAGAAGGCCTTGTGTTTGTCTCTACTATCTGCTTCAATTCTGTTTTCATAGCTAGCTTTAGAGGATTTGATGAGGGATCACAACTTTTTGTTGAGGCTGATAAGGGAGTTTTACCAGTCTTGGGACTTCACCTTATTCCACATCAGTTTCCTCCTTCTGTTGTAGAGTTTGTTTATTCCAGAGGACCACCAGATTGGGTTCATTTTTTGGAGGAGAGCATCTTGGTTCTATTGGGTATGGCAAGATCCATGCATTTGTGTATTTGTTCGTACAGTGCATTGATGTATGATTTGGCAGTCATGCAACTATTCTCCATTTGCATGGGTGCCATGAAGTTAGCCACCTCTGTTTTTAAGTATCCAAAGTTAGCTTTGGAGAAGATTTTCATGGTGGTTACCTTTGCAGGGGTGCGGGGGTGGGGTGGGGGAGATGTGGATTTCCAAGGTGATCAGTTTGTGGTCAGATCTAACCAGGAATGAGCTGATGATTGGTGTAGAGCAACTGTTGCCCATGTTAGTAAAGACCAGGTCAAGGATGTTGCTACCTCTAGTGGGGGTAAGAATGAGCTGGTCAAGGGCACTGGAATTAATGACCTCCAGGAAATGTTGGGCACGTGTATTGTTGCATGAGTAGTTTTCCCATTTAATGGAGGGGTAGTTGAAGTCACCTAGTATGAGAGTGTTAAGTTGGACCTAATATTCTCCAGGGTTCTTAGGAACATGGAGTGTGAGTCTTGGGACATGGTTGGGGACCTATAGCAGACTACAACTTGAATCACTGTCTTACCCAATGTTAGTTGCATCTAAAGTATCTCTGATGCATTATGTTGGGCTACTGGTCTGGAGGTGTGCGCATCCTTTATGAATATGGAAACACCACCACCTTCGGAGCTTTGGTCTAAGTTCTGGGGATGAAAGGTGTGGAATGAGTTATAGCCTGGTAGTGTAGGGGTGCTTTCTGCTGCCTTGAACTAAGTCTCTGTTACAGCACAAATGTCGATGTTCTCCATTTTAAGGTGTGCTTCGAGTGAGTACATTTTGAGATTTAGACTTCTAGCATTGAGTGGCATGACCCTCAAATTGCATTTGTTTGTAGCTGTTATGGTGGTAATTTGGTCTTTGGAACACTGCCTAAAAAAGACACTATAGGGGTGGCAAGAGCCTTGACCAGCGTCTGGATGCCCAGGGGTGACAGATGCAGGCCATCTTTGGTAAAGCATCAAGGTCTGTCAATCATGTCATCTCAGGCTGACACTGGATCCCCTTAGAATGATACCAGAAATGTTGCCAATTTTTGAAATCAATCATTTTCTGCTTGTATTGTGGTATCATTCTGGGTGATGGTAGGATGCTGCTCAGGGCCAGGGTCATACCCGCATGGGCTACATAATTAGAGAGTTCCTCCATGTCTCTTTTCATGTAGTCCAAAGAGGTACGTCTCAGGTCATTTGCACCCACATGTACAATGAATGAGTCATATTTGTAAGTGTTGTTGAGGGACCTGAGTGCCTGTGTCATGTAGCAGATCCTGGCACCTGACAGGCAGCTGACTGTTACTTTTGCCTTATCCAACCTAGTGAGTGGGACATCAGTGTTCCTCACTATTGAGTCACCTATGACTTGTGTGTTGGGCGTGCTTGTTTGCCTTAGGTGCTATGGTTGAGTGTCACACTGTTTATGATGGTTATGTGTCTCGTGATTAGTGTTGTGTTGTGGTGGTCAAGTGCATTTCTGCCTTGGAGGTCTCTGCTGTTCGGGTAGATTTTTATTGAGAACCTCCACATAGGTGGGTGTGTGGTTTGTATTTTTATGCAAAGGTAGTGCTGGTGTGTGTTCTGGAGGGCTATGTGTTCAATGTGGTGTGGTGCAAGTGTTGACCTTATCCTCTTGAACAGCTATTCCGGTCTTGGCTGGAGAGTGCATGGCTTCCAGTTTGGATGTATAAGTGCATCTCTCACAAGTCTGAGTGTTGGGAGGTAAGAGGAGAGGGTTGTCAGTGTACAAGAAGCAGTTGCTACATTGCCTATGATGCCCAAGTTCACCAGGTTAATAGGAGAAAGCACAGGGAACTGACCTTTAGACATACCTGGATGGGTAGGCATTAATAACAAGTACTGGATCTGTTTCCTTTTAGAATGTTTAGTGCTGGTAGCACTTTTGTGTGCTACAGTAATTGCTACAAGAAGTCTGGTAAAGTGCTAGATTAATAAGCTAGTAAAAGTGCAGGAGAGGACAGAACTAGTAGATCTAAGAGAAAATTAAAGAGCAGACTTTGGCACCACTCAGAAGCTTACAAACAGTCCTGGATACAGAAAGTCTGTATCTGGACTAGGCTGGTTACAGGAAAGGCGTAAAAATCACAGATGCAGGCTTTTAAACCAGAAAGTTGAAAGATATGGAAAAACTGCCCAAACGGTCAATAAACTACAATTTCTGGGCCAGAAACCACGCCTCTTGTGGTAGATAGGCGACCTAGTGCTTTCCACTCCCACTGACAAGGTGGAAGGCTTCCCTCCAACACAGAAAGGCTTGGGGGACTCAGAAGTTACAAACAGTACTGGATACATCAAATCTGTATCTGTATTAGACTAGTTATAGGAAAGGTGGGAAACAAGCTCAAACTACAATTTCTGGGCAAGAAACCACTCCTCTTGTGGTACATAAGCTACTTAATGATTACCACTCCAACTGATAAGCTAGAAGGCTTCCCTCCAACACAGAAAGGCTTGGGGGGGAGGCTCAGAAGCTTATAAACAGTCCAGGATACAGCAAATATGTATCTGGACAAGACTAGTTACAGGAAAGGGGGAAACAAGTGCAAATGTGGGCTTTTAAATAAGAAAGTTGAAAGAGATGGAGAAAACTGCCAAACGGCCAATAAATTACAATTTCTGGGCCAGAAACTACTCCTCTTGTGGTAGATAAGCTACTTAGTGCTTACTATTCCCACTGATAAGCTAGAAGGCTTCCCTCTAACACAGAAAGGCTTGGGGGCTCAGAAGATTACAAACAGTCTTGGATACAGCAAATCTGCATGTGGACTAGGCTAGATACAGGAAAAGCAGGAAGCCAACTCAAATGTGGGCTTTTAAACCAGAAAATTTGAGAGAAATGGAAAAACTGCCCAAATGGCCAATAACTGCAATCTCTGGGCCAGAAACCACTCATTTTGTGGTAGCTAGGCTACCTAGTGCTTACTGCTCCCATTGATAAGCTAGAAGACGTCTCTCCAACACAAAAAGGCTTGGGGAGGCTCAGAAGCTTACAAACAGACCTGGATACAGCAAATCTGTATCTGGACTAGACTAGTTACAGGAAAGGCAGAAAATGATCTTAGAATTTTTATTTTTTTACAGAAAGGGAGGTAAAACAGCACTAAAACCAATTCATTTGTGGTTCAAGCTAGAACACTTCAGTGTGTAGCAATAGTAGAGTAAATACTGTTTACATAAATGCAAGTTATTCAAAATGTATTCTGAACTGAATTCAATTATTGTTTTATTCAACTCTGAACAGTTAAAAAGTGCCAAAAATATACTTATCAGCTGAGATGCACACTCTGTCAAAACACAAGGAGATTCTAGCATTTTTTTTTTGTTAGTAAAGTGGAAAACAGAGAAAGCAGGAGCAGAAGATAATTCAAGGTTAAGCACCTAAGTTGGTTGGCCCTCTCAAATGTTCTTTCTGTATTAGGTAGAATGAGCTAATGACACTAGACTGGGAGGAGTCCCAGATCAAATTTACAGTATAGGCAGGCAACTGCAATGCATCTAGGTATAAGAACAAGACACCAATAGGGTAGGTGTGGCCACCAAATGAAAGTTTTAAACAGATAAAGGAGCAAGGAGACTCTAGAGAACATTTTTAACTGCAAACAAATCAGTTATATGATACCTGACTAGTACACAGAAACCTCACAAAAATGGACAGAAAAACACAGATAGAGCACTCACAAACAGAAAATACAACTCTCAGTATAAAAAAGCAGTTTACAGTTAAGTAATTCAGTAAAACTGCAATTAGAGTAAAGAAACAGTATCTAACAATGAAAAATATAGTTAAAACTGTATAAAACAGTACACAAATGCAGTAAAACAGTAAAAAAAGCTTTATAACAGTGCAAAATATATTAGATTAGCTGTATAGCACAATTATAAGTGTCAAAGAAGTGCAATTCAATGAAATAAATGTAAGAAATAACTTAATCTGCTATTGGAATCTTAAGGAATTTCTGCTTTGTCCCAGTGATGAATCATCATTCCACAACCTGGTAAATACAAGCACAGCCCCTTGCAGATACAGGGTTTATATACCAAAAAGGATGGAAGAACCTAGAACCTCGAATTACTACCCAGTCCTATTAGCCCCTGCTCTTACACCAATCACTCATGCTAGATAAGGTCAGGAAACTATGTTACTCTCAACAACAAAGAACACAAGACACTATCAGAAGAAGATGGCTGCCAGAAACACAGGAAACTCAACAGACAAAACTACCAGGCCTGGAGAACAGCAGGCCTCTATCTAGATTATGCTACCTGAGTAGAACACAGAAACCTCACAATAAATGCACAGAAAAGCACAGAAAGAGCACTCACAAACAGAAAATACAAGTCTCAGTATGAAAAGCAGTTTACAGTTTTGTAATTCAATAAAAATGCAATTACAGTAATGCACATTATTACAGCTAACTAGCTGTAGACACTAAATGAAAGTTTTAAACACATAAAGGAGCAAGGAGACTCAAGAGAATGCTTTTAACTGCAAACACATCAGTTATAGGATACCTAACTAGAACAGAGAAACCTCACAAAAAATGCACATAAAAGTACAGCTATAGCACTCACAAACAGAAAATACAACTGTCGGTATGAAAAAGCAGTTTACAGTTAATTCAGTAAAATGCAATTAGAGTAATAAAACGGTATCTGGCAATGAAAAACACAGTTAAAACAGTATAAACTAGTACATAGTGAAACAGTAAAAAAAGCTTTATAGCAGTGCAAAATCTAGTAGATTAGCTGTATAGTAGAATTATAAGCATTAAAGAAGTGCAATTAAATAAATGTAAGAAATAACTTATTCTGCTCTTGGAATTTTAAGGAATTTCTGCTATGTCCCAGTGATGAATCATTGTTCCACAGCCTGGTAAACCAACATTCCACTCTCTCCTTTAAAAAAAAATGGGCACCTGTCCCACAAAAATATTGCCCCATACATAGCTCTCCATTTCGCACATGTGTCAACTGGACACAACTAATTAGGTCCAATTGGCTTGACAACACATTTATGTTGTCCTCACCTCTCTCTCTCTGTGGTTTGAGAGTCCAAATTCGCGTACAAAGTCTGTAAAAAATGCACAGCTGTTGCTGTACAAAACATGGAAATCTTTAGTCCTTTCCTACACCATTCCTGCACAACCCAACCTGCCTTAAACTATGTTTCACCCCCTGCTTGCCCCCATTTCACCACTATCTTATCATCCCTTTTTTCATTTTTTTTTTTCAAATTTTTAGTGTGGGTTTGGGCGGAGCTAAGCAGCACACCATGCAAACCCACTGAAACTCGCTTAAAAGTGCCTTAATGATCTTATGTACTTCTCACAGTGTTATGAACATCTGCAAAATAATCATCCCTGCCACAGCTCAAACCCAGGCCCCTGTCAACTATAGCATAGTGTATTAGCTCAGTAGACCACTCAACTCTGATTTAAAACAACTGTTTCCAACAAAATATACTGATCGCCACTGACACACTGCAAATATATATAACGGGTAAAATTGGACTGTACCTGGGACTGTGATGCAAACACTACACCAGCACACAGCCAAATAAATAACAATGGATGTATGTAAGGCCTAGGATAGCAGGCATACCTGTCAACTGTACAGATTTTTGCAAAATGTCCATAGTTTTGCCCCCTATTTTTGGCCCAGTTTTCATATAATCATATTTTTCAAGCAAAGTATTGGAAAGTCATTAAAGATTGAGGTTAGAAAATCATGACAGACATTTGGGGTTCACTCTTCATATTCTTCAGAAAACACATGCTAATGAAAAACCTGTTAATCTATTAATGTTCTAAGTTTGTAAGAGCAATATTTATTGATTGCCCCTATCTTGGGCCTTTGTCCTACTTTTATTTATGGCTTTATGAAGATTTCCTGCTATAAGAGGTTGAGATGTATGATAGTTAATTGTTCCCTATTATCACCAGCATCTTTAAACACACCTGCTAAGCCAGCAATGGCAAAGTACATGTGTACAACTGGGACCCGGCTGCATAACTGCCTGTGAAAGCCATGCACATAATGATGGATGCAGACAATGTGTGTAACAGACTCTATGTATGCACATATATCTTGCAAATACACCTCCCACAGCACTGACTGAGTAGCTTAGTCTGCTAAATGCCTTACATGTAGTATATTTTGTAACCCACAGTTCTGGATTTAAAACCAGTGTGTTGCACATCAAATACATTCTTGTGAACATAGCAAGTAATGAGTGACTTATGCAATTTTAACCTACACAGGTTGCTGCTACTGCATTAACTGCTACCCATATTTGCAAGTCAAAGACCTGTAGCTAGGGACACACTGCACATATTTGTATAGCCAATCTATATGCCACCTACTACTCTGTGACTGGCAATGTTACATAACAGATGTACGTTATGCACATGCTGCAAATGGACTGTAAAATGTACCCTTACCCTGGCACTGCTGTGACAACACTGCTGACACTGCAGCCTCAGTTACATGTACAGCTTGCTGTCCTCCAAAGAGTTTACACTACTCACTATGTGCCGTAGGCTGGAACATCAGCTGCAGCCTGGAACATATACAGATATATGTTAAGCTAGCTGCTACAGAACTACCATACCTCACAACTCCCTAGAACAAGGGATCCAAACACAACCATACGTAAAGGATTGGGGGGGGAGGTCCAGTGACAGGGACATGTTACACAGTGTGTGCCTACAAAGATAGTGAGCTGATAGAATAGCAGCTACTTCATCATCATGCATAGTCTGATGGATATGACATCTGACATTCACATGTCTCCCTCTCTTACTGACCTCAACCCACAATTACCATTGAACTGCCAGATAATCACAATATCATGGGACAATGGCCAAACATATCACACAAACTGTGGACACACCTCAGAAATCCTAACAGTGGAAAGTATTTGTACCTACCCTCTGTCATGATGTACTCTCCACACCTCACTAATGTGAATCTCAAAGATTAAGGAAGGGGCCAAGGCTTACATGAAGCCCTTAAATATTGAATTATGGTGTCATGTCATTGGCTACTGAAAGTGTAAACCAGCTGTTTTGGATGCAATTAACAAGTCTGAGCCACAGATTGGTGTGCAGGCAATTACCTGTTAATGAGCATTACCTACAGAAACAAGCAACTGCCTATGGGGAACAGGTCTGCATGTTGTTTTAGTCACAGAGACAACTGATTTGCAAGCTATTTGCAGAGGAATACTTCAAAAAAAGAGTACTTGACTCTACCAGGTATATAACAGATGTCCCCATATAATGGGATGCAGATGGTAGGATGCAGGTATAGGGAATAGGGATTACAACAGTAGGCCTGTCAGACATCTATGGTATTGACATTTGGGTGATACTCAGCTGTCCAACAGCTACAGGTATGCCTCTCAACTGTCCCTGCTTTGAGTCAAATCCCAGCTCTGCCCCTGTTACTCCCTCCTACAATGGTCAGCTGTTGTAGGAAAGCTAATGAAATCTGTGTTAGACATAGTGACACTAAGGAATGGTGTACACTCCTGTAACATCAAACAATATACTGTCATTCACTACCTCTCAGTCTGTCAGTGCCACACATAAATAGTGCTGACATTCTACAGGTGTCCCTGACTGGCCCTGATGTACCTTGGCTAGGTCACTGTTTTGTTGACATTTGTCCCCTGTTGGTTGAGAGCTATGGCTAACATAACTGTCAACTCCCTCCAACAGGGATTTGGTCATAGTCATAAATAATGGGGGGGCACAGTCCCAATTAGTGAAAGGGGATACATATTGGCCATACAACATAAAAAGTACGAATACACTAACAGATATTACTGTAGCATATGTGTTTTCTGAGGGTTCTGGTGTGTGACAGCCACATTCCCTATTGTCTGTCAACAACCATCAACAAATGGCCAACCATTTATCAGACATCCACATGCTTGTGACAAAAGGAACACATTCGTGAGGCACATGTTCACAGTCTGCAAACATCCATGTAGTTGGGAGGTGGGATGCCTACTGGGAACATATACTACAACAGGTTTGCATTGCTGTCTGTCATTATGGCATGCTGCTGTTGCTGGACTGTCCCCATATAGTTGTAATATCACTCAGCTATTTGTCTGACAGTGGCTGTATGACATATTAGTGGGAGTTTGCCTGTAGCGGACATACCACAATAGACTGCAGGGATGGGTGTAGAGTCATACAGCAGAATCTGTCACAGCACACAGGGACATACCCAGTATTGCTACTATCTTGGTGATAGCCACACATGTAGTGTGTTGATAGACTGTGGAGTATGAAGTGTGAGGGAGCTGTGGATAGTGCAGGCCATTTTGGTTGTGCAGGGTCTGTACATAGTAGATGTCCATATATCTGGTCCTGTAATGTGTCCCCCTCTTGTTGTCATTCAGAAACAATGTATCACAGGAGGCATCTCCGATTCACAGCTGCTGAGAATGCTGTTATCCTGGATGGCTTAGACTGCATCATCACATTCTGCTTTCAAGGGGTCGACAACCTTGTGACCAGAGTGCAGCATTGTGGGGAAACCTTGTCAGGGCGGATAACCAAAGTGGATATCAGGACAGGACATATAAGCAGGTGTGACACAGAGCCACAGATATGCTCAATGCCACACATCAAAGGGCAGCTGCTGTGGCCAGGGATCATGCTGCCAACAGTGGAGGGCCTGCAACAGAACAACCACTCCGAGCCACAGAGGAATTCTTGGCAAACCTATAATCAACCACTAGCTCCCAGGCATCCATCATTCCATACATCCTGAAGGTGGGTGCCACAGCATCCACATCAGAGTAGTGTCCAGGTAAGCTCACTTTGTTCACCAATGTAATACTGTATCAGTCATTGTGGCAGGCTCTGTATACTAGTACATGGGTGTCAGGCCTAGTTTCATTTGGGGGGTTGTTTTAATATACAGTTGTGCACACATTCGTAGAATTTCAGCAATGTAAGCAGTATCACATTGACTGCAGTACATGTGGATATATGTACATACTACCCTCTAACAGTGCAACATTTGATACTGCTGGCAATCCCTCTCCCTCACATTTTCATATGTACATCAGGTGTGGCCGGAGTCTGTGATCCTGTATCTGGTAAGCTGGATACCATTGTTTTATGGTTTATATATACCATATGAACATCATGGACTGCCATTTAGCCCAAGGCATGACTGTTTTGTTTAGCCAGAGTGGAATAGTTGTTTGTTCCATATCAAAGCAGTTCACTACGGTGTATACAATGCATAATCACAGTTGTGCATTTGTACAAACACTAACATGTTTGCAGTTATAGTCATGAAGATGTATGCAGCCTGCTATACAGGAGTACAGGATGCAATGACTCCAGGATGGCTATTCACTCACACTGTAGGGAGATGGTACATACCCACGGCTGTGATACTATAGCAGGCAGATCATTCTCAGGATAGATGTACTGGGTATTATGTGTAGTGCTATCACATACACTGTCATATTGTGTACTCCACAGGTGTAGTGTACTGGCAACATTTACTGGATGTAGCTGAAATGCATATTAGAAAGGGTCTGTCTTGTCTGTGTATGTTGCTGTGTGTTTATGTGTTGTGCATGAAATCAGTGATGAAAAGATATGTGACCGGTAATGCAGTTGTTGCTCCTCATCTGTATGAGTCTGTGTGGATAACCATACATAATAGCGCAGGCAATAATGTGCTGATTTTGTCTTCTTCCTTAGAGGTGAATGGGAGGTTTGGAGTCTGACCCCTTGCAACCTGAAGTCAGTGTCCCATTGGGCTATGATGATGATGGTGGCCATAGTAAGGCCCAGTTGGGGTATTCAGGGGCTGAATATGTCTCAGAAGTTGACATCCCTCTTCTGCACCCATAGTCCCTGCACACAGTCAGCATGCCCACATAAACCCAGTCCCCACAGGCCACAGCTATTGGACAGTCACATGGTGTTGACATTGAACAAGACAGTGTGACACTACGGCATCAGTGGGTGTAGACATTGGACATAGCCAGACATGCTGACAAGGTCCCACACAGGCAGATTGACAGGGATGCTCAAAGGGGGACTGCTGTCACATCACAGGTCACTCACCACATGTTTCAGGGCATCATGGGGACACAGGCATGCACCAAATGCAACATCAGATGGATGCTCAGGGTCATGGATGCAGCACAATCTGACATCTGTGACTGCCTCCACCGCATTTGTAATGCCATGGATCATTTCAATGATGTAGTGGACAGACGGTGGGCTGAGACAGTATCTGTCTCTGCCCACACACTGCCTGTGCTGGAACATCTGGTTGGGGTAGGGATCGGGCATGTAGACATATGTCAGCAACTCCATCTGCTGAGCGATCACATGCATGTGCACACTCATGCTCCTGTAGTGGCAGTACCTCCAGAGCTACAGAAGGAAGTGCTCTGTCCACACCATGACATGGTCCTGGGTGGTCACATGGAGTACACTGGCCCAGCAGACAGCAGTCACCATCAGGTACTAGCACCGCATCTGACCCTGGGTGTGGTTGTGTCAGTGTCACTCCTGACAGAGCAGGTTCTCATTTTCGTTGCTGGAGATGGTGAACTGTCCACTCTGCCATGTATGGTCCACAGCTGACCAACATGTACACATGTTGGGTTAACACTGGGCTTGACTGTGTACACACACACCCCTTCTAAAATAACTGTCACATGTAGGCCAGCACCAGACACACATGGCATCTCTCCACAGCACATCTGACCAGCATCCCTTCCTGACTCACATATATGCTGCCAACTGTATGGAACAGCCTAGGCCTCTGGCACCCTCACACAACACACTGTGCATGTGATGATACATATGCTACATCCCTGCCATCTATGCCATTGATGCAGGGACATGCAGATATGTGTCTGATGCACAGGGTGAATATATTCCTTTCAATGTAGTTGTGTACTGCATTATTGTTATGCCATTGCAGGTGTTGTGGGCCATGGCAGGTACTGTGTGCTGGCATGTGGCATGACTACACAGCAAACCTTGTGTATCTTAGGTGCATGATGTTAGACTGATGGTAGTGTGACAGAATGACAGGTGTATCATGGACCTGTATTTGTTTCTATTCCAGGGGTTTGAGTGGTTATTCTATGGAGACATGTCAGCAGTGCAGTGGCACAGGGTGGCATGGCAACACAGCAGACATATGATGTCAACAATGTACAGCAGTATTTGTACATGGTTCCCTAGGTGCATATGTGCAGAAGGTCATGTCTGGGACAATGGGGGCAATCAGCATTATTATTCATTCATACTTTGTGAGAAGGCCTTCTAAAACAAAGAATAGCCAGCAGTAAAGGTGGAAACCACACAATTTAATACATAAAATGAAAATAAAAAATCACATAACTAGGTAGAGGGTAAAAAGCCCAACTACCTGCCCCAAACCGGTTTCGGCTGTAGTAGCCTTTTTCTGTGAGTAACCATGAGCCAACAAAAAACACTCATATATATATATATATATATATATATATATATATATATATATATATATACAGTGCTACATACAACAATTCATTGGTGCATTTATAATTGGTCATTAAGCACAGGTGGGAACAAAGCCCCTAACTTAATAATCCATTTGTGTTCCTTAAAATTGAGCATATCATACCATCCTGATTTGTTCCTACATTTACCCACAATACAATCAAAAACAGTAAAATAAAAAGATGCATTATTGTGTTTGCACACATGTTTGTGCAAAGCATTATTAGGACATTTGTTCCTAATATCACTAAGGTGCTCCCCAATCCTGAGATGAAAAGGTCTAGACGTTTGTCCCACATAGAATGAGGAGCATGAACAAGTGACTAAATAGATAACCCACTATGTGCTGCAGTTAGCCCAAAAATTAATATTGAAAACTACTGAAGTGTTGCAACTACTAAATTCCCTGGTACAATCAGCACTGCTTGTCACTGGGCTTCCACACATACACACACACACACACACACACACACACACACACACACACACACACACACACACACACACCCATATATATATATATATATATATATATATATATATATATATATATATATAGCTGTCTGTATGCACAGACATATTTCCACATAGCTGTTTTTTGGGCAGAAGAGGCAAGAGACATGGGCTAAAGTTAGCTAAGTGTTGCAACTACTAAATTCCCTGGTACAATCAGCACTGCTTGTCACTGGGCTTCCACACACACACACACACACACACGCACACCCATATATATATATATATATATATATATATATATATATATATATATATATACCTGGGCTAAAGTTAGCTAAATGTAGGAGCATGCCCAGTGTGACCGTCAGTACTTACAAGGTGACTCCAGGCCAGGCCTACCTGTACTTCAGTCCAGGATGTTGTGTGCTGCAGACCACTGGCTGCTGCACCTGTTTCCACACTCCATCACCTCCCTGATATTTTGTTCAAGGAATTCCCTGGATATTTGCTGAACGTAATATGTGAGTCATACTTATCAACTGTACAGATTTGCACAGAATGTCCAGATATTTGCCTCATATCTTTGGTCTGTGTTATATAACATTGTTGTTTTCTGGCACATCTGTGGCAAATCATTAAAGAGTGACATTAGGAAATAATGACAGATATTTGAGATTCAGTCTGCAGACACTTCAGAGGATTCATGGTAATGTAAACCATGCTATTCTATCAATTATTTACATTTTTAAGTGCAATATTTATCACTTGCCTATATTTTTGGGCCTTTGTCCCACTTATATTTATGACATTAGCCAGCTTTGTTGCTGTAAGAGGTTGAGAGGTTTGATGTGACTGGGGTGCATGCTGTAACACCACATACAGGGTGACAGTTTGCATACCTCTCCCTGTACATGTTTTTACAGAATGTCCAGCCTATTGCCCCATATTTCTGCTCTGTTTTTCAAACAGTTGTGTTTTTCTGGTACTTTACTGTAAAATGCAGACACTGAAGAGTTGTAACTACTGAAACATTTAAGTGATGGCCTCTACATCCTGCAGCTAATGTGAATTGTTGCTACCTGCTCTTATACTAGCCACCTTCTAGGTTACTCAGACCATATATAATGTCTGTCTGTAGGTTTTGCCCTCTGTCCCCCCATTTCCTCTGACTTTGTCCAGCTGTCTTGCAGTAACAGATTGCAACATTATGACAATCTGTGGGACTCCTACCATACGAATAACTCAAATTCAAAAGCTGTAGATGCTACCAGCTTTGAACCATCAACACCATCACCCATGCTAATGTCCTTAGCCCAGTGAGCCACACCAGGTGTCAGAGAGTGCAGTTTAATTCCTCACTATCAACAGCATACAGAAACACTGACCCCCTGTGTTTTACAGGTAAAATATGTGGCCAGGTTATATGTCACAGCCTTGGAAATGTGTGGTCTGCTGATATATCCTTGCAAACATACTCTGTTACTGCAGTTGTATGGGAATACAGATATGTTGGGGGTAGGGGACTCTGACATTGACAGTCATGCGTCTGTTCTATGACCCCACTGTTTTTCATTTCCCTTGCATAATGCAGTGGGGTTTCTAGCCATGTGACCTAATGGATATTATGGGGCACTCAGTATTGGACAGAGTACCTATTCTCCCAAGCGGCTGTTAGATCTGTGCAAGTTGCCTAGTAGCTCACTCTATTCCCTTGCATACATCCAGCAGGTCCATACATATGCTACCATAGTCTAGTACCCCGTACATGTATTGGATAGGAGAGAGACTTACCTTGCCAATGCAGAGGTTGAGAGACCTGTGTTTCAGGGCTGACTCTGTCTGATGCATGCAGTACACAGCAAATACATGGTTAGGTAGTGGTTTTGTGGTGTGGCTAGCATCCTTTTTACTATGTATACAAGTTAGAGTAGATGTCAGTCCCTAGGACCCTAGGTTGTCAGTGCATGTGCTGTGCCCTGCCTGTTGGCCAGTGACAGGGCATGGCTACATCTGCCTACAGGGACAGCCTCAGGGGGGGTTCCTCCTCCAAGTCCCCCTGTGGCTGTAGGGACCTTGGCACTGGTGGGGGAGCTGTGTGTCCCTTCTCTGTGATGATCCTGCTGCAGCTGTTTCTGCAGAATCATATTGTGTAGCCTGGCACATACTGTGAACATCTGTGCACATGTGGCTGGAGAGTACTGAAGGGCTCCACCAGATATATTGAGGCACTGGAACCATGACTTGAGCAGCCCAAACATACCCTCTATGATGTTCTTAGTTTGTGCATGTACCTCATTATGGCATTCTTCGGTAGGTATATGTGCATTTCTGATGGGAATCATCATTCACAGTTCCAGTGTGTAGTCAGCATCCCCCATAGATGGCTATATGGGATGTCTCCCCTGGCAAACATCTGGTACAGCTGTGATGTGTTCCAGATATGGGAGTCGTGATAACTGCCAGGGCTGCCAACACACATATTCATGATAATGCCATGGGCATTGCACATGACATGGCAGTTGATGGAGTGATACTCCTTACGGTTGTCTAAGACTCTACCCTCCTCATGGGGCACTGCTTTGATGTGTACATGAAGACAGTCTATGGAACCCAGTACCTCAGGGTAGTGTGCTACATGGTAGAAGAGATGCATACTACTAACCCTCTCCTCAGGGGTGTGGGGTAAATAAATGTGCTCACTGGCATGTGTTTGCATGGCATCCAGGAACTGGTGGACTACCCTGGATGCTGATGCCTGTGACACCCCATCATGTCCCCAGTTGGTCTTTGAAATGTATCTGTACCTAGTATCCTAAGGGCTACACATACCTTTGTTTCCACTGGGATGGGTTCCCCTCTGTTGGCTCTGGGTCTGAGTTGAGGTCAGCAGAGCTCAGTGAGTTCTTGTAGTATGTCCCTGTCCACCCTGTAGTGGGCTACAATCTCTAGCTCATGTAGCTTCTGGAAGTTTACTCTGGGCCTGAACACTTTTCTCCTTCTCAGTCTAACCCTATTGTCATCAGCAGCATCAGCACTGACCTCAGCATCTAGCACATACAGATGTAGCAGAGCTGCAGCAGCCACTAGCATTCTCTCAGTTAAAATTCCCAAGTCTGTACTCCAATGGTGCACAGTATGGGGGTGAAAATCAGATTGTAGGATGTATGCATACTTTATAGTGCTCTGCTGCAGATGCAGCCTGTGTGTTTGGCTAACTATAAAGCATTCCACCTGTCCAAGTACACATTGAAGAGTTGGAATGTCCCAGTTTAGGTCAAACAGGGGTCATCAGTAATTTATATATGATTGGCTTTCTCAGCCAATTTCTTTTTTTTGTGACAGCCTTCCTTGCTAATCACTGCAGCATGGTGCACAAACCTGCTCCGCAGGTATAAGCAATACTCAGCAGTCAATAGACACACCCCATGAATGGGCACACTCAGCTTAGTGGGGCCATACAAACACGCTCAAACCAGCTTAAATATGTGCCTGGAAGCTAAACAAAGCTTAGCAGCACTAGACCCCCCCCCCACTAAACTCAGCAGCGTGGCATGCAAATATGTGCTTAAAGAAATAGAGATATACCCCCTTTTGATATCAGCTACCTCATGGTTCAGAGGCTACATGGGTTTGATCTGCGGGCATGGATACCCATTTTTGCTATTCAATAATCCCAGCTAATTTTCATACAGATTCCTGCACACAACCTGGATACTACACTTCCAGGTCCTGCCTCC